>NW_027207701.1:0-132500 GCF_963455315.2 Globicephala melas
GTCTTTGAATTTGTCTTATCTGCATACCTCATACTAGTGGAATCATAGAACGTTTGTCCTTTTGTGTCTGGCTGGTTTCACTTAGCATAATGACTTCAAGGTTCATCCACATTGTAGCATGTGTGAGAATTACCTTAGTTTTAAAGGTTGAATCATATTCCGTTGTGTATATACTGCACTGTACTTATTCATCTGTTGAAGGATGTGTTGTGTTGCTTCCACCTTTTGGCTATTGTGAATAATGTTGCTATGAATATGGGGTACAGATATCTGTTCCAGTCCTTGCTTTTTTTTTTTTTTACATCTTTATTGGAGTATAATTGCTTTACAATGGTGTGTTAGTTTCTGCTTTATAACAAAGTGAATCAGTTATACATATACATATGTTCCCATATCTCTTCCCTCTTGCGTCTCCCTCTCTCCCACCCTCCCTATCCCACCCCTCCAGGCGGTCACAAACCACTGAGCTGATCTCCCTGTGCTATGCGGCTGCTTCCCACTAGCTATCTACCTTACGTTTGGTAGTGTATATATGTCCATGCCTCTCTCTCGCTTTGTCACAGCTTACCCTTCCCCCTCCCCATATCCTCAAGTCCATTCTCTAGTAGGTCTGTGTCTTTATTCCTGTCTTACCCCTAGGTTCTTCATGACATTTCTTTTTTTTCCTTAAATTCCATATATATGTGTTAGCATACGGTATTTGTCTTTCTCTTTCTGACTTACTTCACTCTGTATGACAGACTCTAGGTCCATCCACCTCATTACAAATAGCTCAGTTTCGTTTCTTTTTATGGCTGAGTAATATTCCATTGTATATATGTGCCACATCTTCTTTACCCATACATCTGATAATGGACACTTAGGTTGTTTCCATCTCCTGGCTATTGTAAATAGAGCTGCAATGAACATTTTGGTACATGAGCCTTTTTGAATTATGGTTTTCTCAGGGTATATGCCCAATAGTGGGATTGCTGGGTCGTATGGTAGTTCTATTTGTAGTTTTTTAAGGAACCTCCATACTGTTCTCCATAGTGGCTGTACCAATTCACATTCCCACCAGCAGTGCAAGAGTGTTCCCTTTTCTCCACACCCTCTCCAGCATTTATTATTTCTAGATTTCTTGATGATGGCCATTCTGACTGGTGTGAGATGATATCTCATTGTAGTTTTGATTTGCATTTCTCTAATGATTAATGATGTTGAGCATTCTTTCATGTGTTTGTTGGCACTCTGTATATCTTCTTTGGAGAAATGTCTATTTAGGTCTTCTGCCCATTTTTGGATTGGGTTGTTTGGTTTTTTGTTATTGAGCTGCATGAGTTGCTTGTAAATTTTGGAGATTAATCCTTTGTCAGTTGCTTCATTTGCAGATATTTTCTCCTATTCTGAGGGTTGTCTTTTTGTCTTGTTTATGGTTTCCTTTGCTGTGCAAAAGCTTTGAAGTTTCATTAGGTCCCATTTGTTTATTTTTGTTTTTAATTCCATTTCTCTATGAGGTGGGTCAAAAAGGATCTTGCTGTGATTTATGTCATAGAGTGTTCTGCCTATGTTTTCCTCTAAGAGTTTGATCGTTTCTGGCCTTACATGTAGGTCTTTAATCCATTTTGAGCTTATTTTTGTGTATGGTGTTAGGGAGTGATCTAAACTTATACTTTTACATGTACCTGTCCAATTTTCTCAGTACCACTTATTGAAGAGGCTGTCCTTTCTCCACTGTACATTCCTGCCCCCTTTATCAAAGATAAGGTGACCATATGTGTGTGGGTTTATCTCTGGGCTTTCTATCTTGTTCCATTGATCTATATTTCTGTTTTTGTGCCAGTACCATACTGTCTCGATTACTGTAACTTTGTAGTATAGTCTGAAGTCAGGGAGCCTGATTCCTCCAGCTCCGTTTTTCATTCTCAAGATTGCTTTTGTTATTCGGGGTCGTTTGTGTTTCCATACAAATTGTGAAATTTTTTGTTCTAGTTCTGTGAAAAATGCCAGTGGTAGTTTGATAGGGATTGCATTGAATCTGTAGATTGATTTGGGTAGTAGAGTCATTTTCACAATGTTGATTCTTCCAATCCAAGAACATGGTATATCTCTCCATCTCTTTGTATCATCCTTAATTTCTTTCATCAGTGTCTTATAATTTTCTGCATACAGGTCTTTTGTCTCCTTAGGTAGGTCTATTCCTAGATATTTTATTCTTTTTGTTGCAATGGTAAATGGGAGTGTTTTCTTGATTTCACTTTCAGATTTTTCATCATTAGTGTATAGGAATGCCAGAGATTTCTGTGCATTAATATTGTATCCTGCTACTTTACCAAATTCATTGATTAGCTCTAGTAGTTTTCTGGTAGCATCTTTAGGATTCTCTATGTATAGTATCATGTCATCTGCAAACAGTGACAGCTTTACTTCTTCTTTTCCGATTTGGATTCCTTTTATTTCCTTTTCTTCTCTCATTGCTGTGGCTAAAACTTCCAAAACTATGTTGAATAAGAGTGGTGAGAGTGGGCAACCTTGTCTTGTTCCTGATCTTAGTGGAAATGCTTTCAGTTTTTCACCATTGAGGACGATGTTGGCTGTGGGTTTGCCATATATGGCCTTTATTATGTTGAGGGAAGTTCCTTCTATGCCTACTTTTTGGAGGGGTTTTATCATAAATGGGTGTTGAATTTTGTCGAAAGCTTTGTCTGCATCTATTGAGATGACCATATGGTTTTTCTCCTTCAATTTGTTAATATGGTGTATTACATTGATTGATTTGCGTATATTGAAGAATCCTTGCATTCCTGGAATAAACCCCACTTGATCATGGTGTATGATCCTTTTAATGTGCTGTTGGATTCTGTTTGCTAGTATTTTGTTGAGGATTTTTGCATCTATGTTCATCAGTGATATTGGCCTGTAGTTTTCTTTCTTTGTGACATCCTTGACTGGTTTTGGTATCACGGTGATGGTGGCCTTGTAGAATGTGTTTGGGAGTGTTCCTCCCTCTGCTATATTTTGGAAGAGTTTGAGAAGGATAGGTGTCAGCTCTTCTCTAAATGTTTGATAGAATTCACCTGTGAAGCCATCTGGTCCTGGGCTTTTGTCTGTTGGAAGATTTTTAATCACAGTTTCAATTTCAGTGCTTGTGATTGGTCTGTTCATATTTTCTATTTCTTCCTGATTCAGTCTTGGCAGGTTGTGCATTTCTAAGAATTTGTCCATTTCTTCCAGATTGTCCATATTATTGGTATAGAGTTGCTTGTAGTAATCTCTCATGATCTTTTGTATTTCTGCAGTGTCAGTTGTTACTTCTCCTTTTTCATTTCTAATTCTATTGATTTGAGTCTTCTCCCTTTTTATCTTGATGAGTCTGGCTAATGGTTTATCAATTTTGTTTATCTTCTCAAAGAACCAGCTTTTAGTTTTATTGATCTTTGCTATCATTTCCTTCATTTCTTTTTAATTTATTTCTGATCTGATCTTTATGATTTCTTTCCTTTTGCTAACTTTGGGGGTTGTTTGTTCTTCTTTCTCTAATTGCTCTGGGTGCAAGGTTAGTTTGTTTATTTGAGGTGTTTCCTGTTTCTTAAGGTAGGACTGTATTGCTATAAACTTCCCTGTTAGAACTGCTTTTGCTGCATCCCATAGGTTTGGGGTCATTGTGTCTCCATTGTCATTTGTTTCTAGGTATTTTTAATTTCCTCTTTGATTTCTTCAGTGATCACTGTGTTACTAAGTAGTGTATTATTTAGCCTCCATGTGTTTGTACTTTTTACAGATCTTTTCCTGTAACTGATGTCTAGTCTCAGAGCATTGTGGTCGGAAAAGATACTTGGTACAATTTCAATTTTCTTAAATTTACCAAGGCTTGACTTGTGACCCAAGATATGATCTATCCTGGAGAATGTTCCATGAGCACTTGAGAAAAATATGTATTCTGTTGTTTATGGATGGAATGTCCTATAAATATCAATTAAGTCCATCTTGTTTAATGTATCATTTAAAGCTTGTGTTTCCTTATTTATTTTCATTTTGGATGATCTGTCCATTGGTGAAAGTGGGGTGTTAAAGTCCCCTACTATGAACGTGTTACTGTCGATTTCCCCTTTTATGGCTGTTAGTATTTGCCGTATGTACTGAGGTGCTCCTATGCTGGGTGCATGAATATTTATAGTTGTTATAATATCTTCTTGGATCAATGCCTTGACCATTATCCTTGTGTCCTTGTTTGTAGTGTCCTTGTTTGTCTATTCTAATAGTCTTTATTTTAAAGTCTATTTTGTCTGGTATGAGAATTGCTACTCCAGCTTTCTTTTGGTTTCCATTTGTATGGAATATCTTTTTCCATCCCCTCACTTTCAGTCTGTATGTGTCTCTAGGTCTGAAGTGGGTCTCTTGTAGACAGCATATATATGGGTCTTGTTTTTGTATCCATTCAGCCAGTCTGTGTCTTTTGGTGGGAGCATTTAATCCATTTACATTTAAGGTAATTATCGATATGTATGTTCCTCTTCCCATTTTCTTAATTGTTTTGGGTTTGTTATTATAGGTCTTTTCCTTCTCTTGTGTTTCTTGCCTAGAAAAGATCCTTTAGCATTTCTTGTAAAGCTGGTTTTGTGGTGCTGAACTCTCTCAGCTTTTGCTGGTCTGTAAAGGTTTTAATTTCTCCATCAAATCTGAATGAGATCCTTGCTGGGTAGAGTAATTTTGGTTGTAGGTTTTTCTCCTTCATCACTTTAAACATGTCCTGCCTGTCCCTTCTGGCTTGCAGAGTTTCTGCTGAAAGATCAGCTGTTAACCTTATGGGGATTCCCTTGTGTGTTATTTGTTGTTTTTCCCTTGCTGCTTTTAACATGCTTTCTTTGTATTTAATTTTTTTTTTTTTTTTTTTTTTTTTTGCGGGACACAGGCCTCTCACTGTTGTGGCCTCTCCCGTTGCGGAGTACAGGCTCCGGATGCGCAGGCTCAGCAGCAACGGCTCACGGGTGCAGCCGCTCTGTGGCATGTGGGATCCTCCCACATAGGATTAGGGGACAGGTTACGGTAAGTCTTCGGGTAAGGGTTAGGGTTAGGGTTAGGGGACGGGGACGGTTTACGGTACAGGTTAGGGTACGAAAACGGTTCAGGGTGAGCGTACCTGTGAGGGCATGGGTTAGTGTTAGCGTATGGGTTAGGATTAGGGGACGGGTTAGGGTAAGGCTTCGGGTAAGGGTTAGGGTTAGGTTTAGGTTTAGGGGATGGGGATGGTTTAGGGTTAGGGTTAGGGTTAGGGTAAGGGTTAGGGTTAGAGGGTTAGGGTTAGGGTTAGGATTAGGTTTAGGGTTAGAGGGTTAGGGTTAGGGTTAGGGTTAGGGGACGGGGACGGTTTAGGGTCCGGTTGAGGGTACGACAACGGTTTAGGGTGAGCGTACGTGTGAGGGCACGGGTTAGTGTTAGCGTACGGGTTAGGATTAGGGGACGGGTGAGGGTAAGGCTTCAGGTAAGGGTTAGGGTTAGGGTTCGGGCTAGGGTTACGGTTAGGAGACGGGGACGGTTTAGGGTCCAGGTGAGGGTACGAGAACGCTTTAGGGGGAGCGTACGTGTGAGGGCGCAGGTTAGTGTCAGCGTACGGGTTAGGATTAGGGGACGGGTGAGGGTCAGGCTTCGGGGAAGGGTTAGGGTTAGGGTTCGGGCTAGGGTTAGGGTTAGGAGACGGGGACGGTTTAGGGTCCAGGTGAGGGTACGACAACGCTTTAGGGGGAGCGTACGTGTGAGGGCGCGGGTTAGTGTCAGCGTACGGGTTAGGATTAGGGGACGGGTGAGGGTCAGGCTTCGGGGAAGGCTTAGGGTTAGGGTTCGGGCTAGGGTTAGGGTTAGGGGACGGGGACGGTTTAGGGTCCAGGTGAGGGTACGAGAACGCTTTAGGGGGAGCGTACGTGTGAGGGCGCGGGTTAGTGTCAGCGTACGGGTTAGGATTAGGGGACGGGTGAGGGTCAGGCTTCGGGGAAGGGTTAGGGTTAGTGTTCTGTCTAGGGTTAGGGTGAGGGGACGGGGACGGTTTAGGGTCCAGGTGAGGGTACGACAACGCTTTAGGGGGAGCGTACGTGTGAGGGCGCGGGTTAGTGTCAGCGTACGGGTTAGGATTAGGGGACGGGTGAGGGTCAGGCTTCGGGGAAGGGTTAGGGTTAGGGTTCGGGCTAGGGTTAGGGTTAGGGGACGGGGACGGTTTAGGGTCCAGGTGAGGGTACGACAACGCTTTAGGGGGAGCGTACGTGTGAGGGCGCGGCTTAGTGTCAGCGTACGGGTTAGGATTAGGGGACGGGTGAGGGTCAGGCTTCGGGGAAAGGTTAGGGTTAGGGTTCGGGGAAGGGTTAGGGTTAGGGGACGGGGACGGTTTAGGGTCCAGGTGAGGGTACGACAACGCTTTAGGGGCAGCGTACGTGTGAGGGCGCGGGTTAGTGTCAGCGTACGGGTTAGGATTAGGGGACGGGTGAGGGTCAGGCTTCGGGGAAGGGTTAGGGTTAGGGTTCGGGCTAGGGTTAGGGTTAGGGGACGGGGACGGTTTAGGGTCCAGGTGAGGGTACGACAACGCTTTAGGGGGAGCGTACGTGTGAGGGCGCGGGTTAGTGTCAGCGTACGGGTTAGGATTAGGGGACGGGTGAGGGTCAGGCTTCGGGGAAGGGTTAGGGTTAGGGTTCGGGCTAGGGTTAGGGTTAGGGGACGGGGACGGTTTAGGGTCCAGGTGAGGGTACGACAACGCTTTAGGGGGAGCGTACGTGTGAGGGCGCGGCTTAGTGTCAGCGTACGGGTTAGGATTAGGGGACGGGTGAGGGTCAGGCTTCGGGGAAGTCTTAGGGTTCGGGTTCGGGCTAGGGTTAGGGTTAGGGGACGGGGACGGTTTAGGGTCCAGGTGAGAGTACGACAACGCTTTAGGGGGAGCGTACGTGTGAGGGCGCGGGTTAGTGTCAGCGTACGGGTTAGGATTATGGGACGTGTGAGTGTCAGGCTTGGGGGAAGGGTTAGGGTTAGGGTTCGGGTTAGGGTTAGGGTTAGGGGACGGGGACGATTTAGGGTCCAGGTGAGGGTACGACAACGCTTTAGGGGGAGCGTACGTGTGAGGGCGCGGGTTAGTGTCAGCGTACGGGTTAGGATTAGGGGATGGGTGAGGGTCAGGCTTCGGGGAAGGGTTAGGGTTAGGGTTCGGGCTAGGGTTAGGGGACGGGGACGGGGACGGTTTAGGGTCCAGGTGAGGGTACGACAACGCTTTAGGGGGAGCGTACGTGTCAGGGCGCGGGTTAGTGTCAGCGTACGGGTTAGGATTAGGGGACGGGTGAGGGTCAGGCTTCGGGGAAGGGTTAGGGTTAGTGTTCGGGCTAGGGTTAGGGTTAGGGGACGGGGACGGTTTAGGGTCCAGGTGAGGGTACGACAACGCTTTAGGGGGAGCGTACGTGTGAGGGCGCGGGTTAGTGTCAGCGTACGGGTTAGGATTAGGGGACGGGTGAGGGTCAGGCTTCGGGGAAGGGTTAGGGTTAGGGTTCCGGCTAGGGTTAGGGTTAGGGGACGGGGACGGTTTAGGGTCCAGGTGAGGGTACGACAACGCTTTAGGGGGAGCGTACGTGTGAGGGCGCGGGTTAGTGTCAGCGTACGGGTTAGGATTATGGGACGTGTGAGTGTCAGGCTTGGGGGAAGGGTTAGGGTTAGGGTTCGGGTTAGGGTTAGGGTTAGGGGACGGGGACGATTTAGGGTCCAGGTGAGGGTACGACAACGCTTTAGGGGGAGCGTACGTGTGAGGGCGCGGGTTAGTGTCAGCGTACGGGTTAGGATTAGGGGACGGGTGAGGGTCAGGCTTGGGGGAAGGGTTAGGGTTAGGGTTCGGGCTAGGGTTAGGGTTAGGGGACGGGGACGGTTTAGGGTCCAGGTGAGGGTACGACAACGCTTTAGGGGGAGCGTACGTGTGAGGGCGCGGGTTAGTGTCAGCGTACGGGTTAGGATTAGGGGACGGGTGAGGGTCAGGCTTCGGGGAAGGGTTAGGGTTAGGGTTCGGGCTAGGGTTAGGGGACGGGGACGGGGACGGTTTAGGGTCCAGGTGAGGGTACGACAACGCTTTAGGGGGAGCGTACGTGTGAGGGCGCGGCTTAGTGTCAGCGTACGGGTTAGGATTAGGGGAGGGGTGAGCGTCAGGCTTCGGGGAAGGGTTAGGGTTAGGGTTCGGGCTAGGGTTAGGGTTAGGGGACGGGGACGGTTTAGGGTCCAGGTGAGGGTACGAGAACGCTTTAGGGGGAGCGTACGTGTCAGGGCGCGGGTTAGTGTCAGCGTACGGGTTAGGATTAGGGGACGGGTGAGGGTCAGGCTTGGGGGAAGGGTTAGGGTTAGGGTTCGGGCTAGGGTTAGGGTTAGGGGACGGGGACGGTTTAGGGTCCAGGTGAGGGTACGACAACGCTTTAGGGGGAGCGTACGTGTGAGGGCGCGGGTTAGTGTCAGCGTACGGGTTAGGATTAGGGGACGGCTGAGGGTCAGGCTTCGGGGAAGGCTTAGGGTTAGGGTTCGGGCTAGGGTTAGGGTTAGGGGACGGGGACGGTTTAGGGTCCAGGTGACGGTACGACAACGTTTTAGGGGGAGCGTACGTGTGAGGGCGCGGGTTAGTGTCAGCGTACGGGTTAGGATTAGGGGACGGGTGAGGGTCAGGCTTCGGGGAAGGGTTAGGGTTAGGGTTCGGGCTATGGTTAGGGGACGGGGACGGGGACGGTTTAGGGTCCAATTGAGGGTACGACAACGCTTTAGGGGGAGCGTACGTGTGAGGGCGCGGGTTAGTGTCAGCGTACGGGATAGGATTAGGGGACGGGTGAGGGTCAGGCTTCGGGGAAGGGTTAGGGTTAGGGTTCGGGCTAGGGTTAGGGTTAGGGGACGGGGACGGTTTAGGGTACAGGTGAGGGTACGACAACGCTTTAGGGGGAGCGTACGTGTGAGGGCGCGGGTTAGTGTCAGCGTACGGGTTAGGATTAGGGGACGGGTGAGGGTCAGGCTTCAGGGAAGGGTTAGGGTTAGGGTTCGGGCTAGGGTTAGGGTTAGGGGACGGGGACGGTTTAGGGTCCAGGTGAGGGTACGACAACGCTTTAGGGGGAGCGTACGTGTGAGGGCGCGGGTTAGTGTCAGCGTACGGGTTAGGATTAGGGGACGGGTGAGGGTCAGGCTTCGGGGAAGGGTTAGGGTTAGGGTTCGGGCTAGGGTTAGGGTTAGGGGACGGGGACGGTTTAGGGTCCAGGTGAGGGTACGACAACGCTTTAGGGGGAGCGTACGTGTGAGGGCGCGGGTTAGTGTCAGCGTACGGGTTAGGATTAGGGGACGGGTGAGGGTCAGGCTTCGGGGAAGGCTTAGGGTTAGGGTTCGGGCTAGGGTTAGGGTTAGGGGACGGGGACGGTTTAGGGTCCAGGTGAGGGTACGACAACGCTTTAGGGGGAGCGTACGTGTGAGGGCGCGGCTTAGTGTCAGCGTACGGGTTAGGATTAGGGGACGGGTGAGGGTCAGGCTTCGGGGAAGGGTTAGGGTTAGGGTTCGGGCTAGGGTTAGGGTTAGGGGACAGGGACGGTTTAGGGTCCAGGTGAGGGTACGACAACGCTTTAGGGGCAGCGTACGTGTGAGGGCGCGGGTTAGTGTCAGCGTACGGGTTAGGATTAGGGGACGGGTGAGGGTCAGGCTTCGGGGAAGGCTTAGGGTTAGGGTTCGGGCTAGGGTTAGCGACGGGGACGGGGACGGTTTAGGGTCCAGGTGAGGGTACGACAACGCTTTAGGGGGAGCGTACGTGTGAGGGCGCGGCTTAGTGTCAGCGTACGGGTTAGGATTAGGGGAGGGGTGAGGGTCAGGCTTCGGGGAAGGGTTAGGGTTAGGGTTCGGGCTAGGGTTAGGGTTAGGGGACGGGGACGGTTTAGGGTCCAGGTGAGGGTACGACAACGCTTTAGGGGGAGCGTACGTGTGAGGGCGCGGGTTAGTGTCAGCATACGGGTTAGGATTAGGGGACGGGTGAGGGTCAGGCTTCGAGGAAGGCTTGGGGTTAGGGTTCGGGCTAGGGTTAGGGTTAGGGGACGGGGACGGTTTAGGGTCCAGGTGAGGGTACGACAACGCTTTAGGGGAAGCGTACGTGTGAGGGCGCGGGTTAGTGTCAGCGTACGGGTTAGGATTAGGGGACGGGTGAGGGTCAGGCTTCGGGGAAGTCTTAGGGTTAGGGTTTGGGCTAGGGTTAGGGGACGGGGACGGGGACGGTTTAGGGTCCAGGTGAGGGTACGACAACGCTTTCGGGGGAGCGTACGTGTGAGGGCGCGGGTTAGTGTCAGCGTACGGGTTAGGATTAGAGGACGGGTGAGGGTCAGGCTTCGGGGAAGGGTTAGGGTTAGGGTTCGGGCTAGGGTTAGGGTTAGGGGACGGGGACGGTTTAGCGTCCAGGTGAGGGTACGACAACGCTTTAGGGGGAGCGTACGTGTGAGGGCGCGGGTTAGTGTCAGCGTACGGGTTAGGATTAGGGGACGGGTGAGGGTCAGGCTTCGGGGAAGGCTTAGGGTTAGGGTTCGGGCTAGGGTTAGGGTTAGAGGACGGGGACGGTTTAGGGTCCAGGTGAGAGTACGACAACGCTTTAGAGGGAGCGTACGTGTGAGGGCGCGGGTTAGTGTCAGCGTACGGGTTAGGATTAGGGGACGGGTGAGGGTCAGGCTTCGGGGAAGGGTTAGGGTTAGGTTTCGGGCTAGGGTTAGGGTTAGGGGACGGGGACGGTTTAGGGTCCAGGTGAGGGTACGACAACGCTTTAGGGGGAGCGTACGTGTGAGGGCGCGGGTTAGTGTCAGTGTACGGGTTAGGATTAGGGGACGGGTGAGGGTCAGGCTTCGGGGAAGGGTTAGGGTTAGGGTTCGGGCTAGGGTTAGGGTTAGGGGACGGGGACGGTTTAGGGTCCAGGTGAGGGTACGACAACGCTTTAGGGGCAGCGTACGTGTGAGGGCGCGGGTTAGTATCAGCGTACGGGTTAGGATTAGGGGACGGGTGAGGGTCAGGCTTCGGGGAAGGGTTAGGGTTAGGGTTCGGGCTAGGGTTAGGGTTAGGGGACGGGGACGGTTTAGGGTCCAGGTGAGGGTACGAGAACGCTTTAGGGGGAGCGTACGTGTCAGGGCGCGGGTTAGTGTCAGCGTACGGGTTAGGATTATGGGACTTGTGAGGGTCAGGCTTGGGGGAAGGGTTAGGGTTAGAGTTCGGGTTAGGGTTAGGGTTAGGGGACGGGGACGATTTAGGGTCCAGGTGAGGGTACGACAACGCTTTAGGGGGAGCGTACGTGTGAGGGCGCGGGTTAGTGTCAGCGTACGGGTTAGGATTAGGGGACGGGTGAGGGTCAGGCTTCGGGGAAGGGTTAGGGTTAGGGTTCGGGCTAGGGTTAGGGTTAGGGGACGGGGACGGTTTAGGGTCCAGGTGAGGGTACGACAACGCTTTAGGGGGAGCGTACGTGTGAGGGCGCGGGTTAGTGTCAGCGTACGGGTTAGGATTAGGGGACGGGTGAGGGTCAGGCTTCGGGGAAGGGTTAGGGTTAGGGTTCGGGCTAGGGTTAGGTTTAGGGGACGGGGACGGTTTAGGGTCCAGGTGAGGGTACGACAACGCTTTAGGGGCAGCGTACGTGTGAGGGCGCGGGTTAGTGTCAGCGTACGGGTTAGGATTAGGGGACGGGTGAGGGTCAGGCTTCGGGGAAGGGTTAGGGTTAGGGTTCGGGCTAGGGTTAGGGTTAGGGGACGGGGACGGTTTAGGGTCCAGGTGAGGGTACGACAACGCTTTAGGGGGAGCGTACGTGTGAGGGCGCGGGTTAGTGTCAGCGTACGGGTTAGGATTAGGGGACGGGTGAGGGTCAGGCTTCGGGGAAGGCTTAGGGTTAGGGTTCGGGCTAGGGTTAGGGTTAGAGGACGGGGACGGTTTACGGTCCAGGTGAGGGTACGACAACGCTTTAGAGGGAGCGTACGTGTGAGGGCGCGGGTTAGTGTCAGCGTACGGGTTAGGATTAGGGGACGGGTGAGGGTCAGGCTTCGGGGAAGGGTTAGGGTTAGGGTTCGGGCTAGGGTTAGGGTTAGGGGACGGGGACGGTTTAGGGTCCAGGTGAGGGTACGACAACGCTTTAGGGGGAGCGTACGTGTGAGGGCGCGGGTTAGTGTCAGCGTACGGGTTAGGATTAGGGGACGGGTGAGGATCAGGCTTCGGGGAAGGGTTAGGGTTAGGGTTCGGGCTAGGGTTAGGGTTAGGGGACGGGGACGGTTTAGGGTCCAGGTGAGGGTACGACAACGCTTTAGGGGCAGCGTACGTGTGAGGGCGTGGGTTAGTGTCAGCGTACGGGTTAGGATTAGGGGACGGGTGAGGGTCAGGCTTCGGGGAAGGTTTAGGGTTAGGGTTCGGGCTAGGGTTAGGGTTAGGGGACGGGGACGGTTTAGGGTCCAGGTGAGGGTACGAGAACGCTTTAGTGGGAGCGTACGTGTCAGGGCGCGGCTTAGTGTCAGCGTACGGGTTAGGATTATGGGACGTGTGAGGGTCAGGCTTCGGGGAAGGGTTAGGGTTAGGGTTCGGGTTCGGGTTAGGGTTAGGGGACGGGGACGATTTAGGGTCCAGGTGAGGGTACGACAACGCTTTAGGGGGAGCGTACGTGTGAGGGCGCGGGTTAGTGTCAGCGTACGGGTTAGGATTAGGGGACGGGTGAGGTTCAGGCCTGGGGGAAGGGTTAGGGTTAGGGTTCGGGCTACGGTTAGGGTTAGGGGACGGGGACGGTTTAGGGTCCAGGTGAGGGTACGACAACGCTCTAGGGGGAGCGTACGTGTGAGGGCGTGGGTTAGTGTCAGCGCACGGGTTAGGATTAGGGGACGGGTGAGGGTCAGGCTTCGGGGAAGCGTTAGGGTTAGGGTTCGGCTAGGGTTAGGGTTAGGGGACGGGGACGGTTTAGGATCCAGGTGAGGGTACGACAACGCTTTAGGGGGAGCGTACGTGTGAGGGCGCGGGTTAGTGTCAGCGTACGGGTTAGGATTAGGGGACGGGTGAGGGTCAGGCTTCGGGGAAGGGTTAGGGTTAGGGTTCGGGCTAGGGTTAGGGTTAGGGGACGGGGACGGTTTAGGGTCCAGGTGAGGGTACGACAATGCTTTAGGGGGAGCGTACGTGTGAGGGCGCGGCTTAGTGTCAGCGTACGGGTTAGGATTAGGGGACGGGTGAGGGTCAGGCTTCGGGGAAGGGTTAGGGTTAGTGTTCGGGCTAGGGTTAGGGTTAGGGGACGGGGACGGTTTAGGGTCCAGCTGAGGGTACGAGAATGCTTTAGGGGGAGCGTACGTGTCAGGGCGCGGCTTAGTGTCAGCGTACGGGTTAGGATTAGGGGACGGGTGAGGGTCAGGCTTGGGGGAAGGGTTAGGGTTAGGGTTCGGGCTAGGGTTAGGGTTAGGGGACGGGGACGGTTTAGGGTCCAGGTGAGGGTACGACAACGCTTTAGGGGGAGCGTACGTGTGAGGGCGCGGGTTAGTGTCAGCGTACGGGTTAGGATTAGGGGACGGCTGAGGGTCAGGCTTCGGGGAAGGGTTAGGGTTAGGGTTCGGGCTATGGTTAGGAGACGGGGACGGGGACGGTTTAGGGTCCAGGTGAGGGTACGACAACGCTTTAGGGGGAGCGTACGTGTGAGGGCGTGGGTTAGTGTCAGCGTACGGGTTAGGATTAGGGGACGGGTGAGGGTCAGGCTTCGGGGAAGGGTTAGGGTTAGGGTTCGGGCTAGGGTTAGGGTTAGGGGACGGGGACGGTTTAGGGTCCAGGTGAGGGTACGACAACGCTTTAGGGGGAGCGTACGTGTGAGGTCGCGGGTTAGTGTCAGCGTACGGGTTAGGATTAGGGGACGGGTGAGGGTCAGGCTTCGGGGAAGGGTTAGGGTTAGGGTTCGGGCTAGGGTTAGGGTTAGGGGACGGGGACGGTTTAGGGTCCAGGTGAAGGTACGACAACGCTTTAGGGGGAGCGTACGTGTGAGGGCGCGGGTTAGTGTCAGCGTACGGGTTAGGATTAGGGGACGGGTGAGGGTCAGGCTTCGGGCAAGGTTTAGGGTTAGGGTTCGGGCTAGGGTTAGGGTTAGGGGACGGGGACGGTTTAGGGTCCAGGTGAGGGTACGACAACGCTTTAGGGGGAGCGTACGTGTGAGGGCGCCCGTTAGTGTCAGCGTACGGGTTAGGATTAGGGGACGGGTGAGGATCAGGCTTCGGGGAAGTGTTAGGGTTAGGGTTCGGGCTAGGGTTAGGGTTAGGGGACGGGGACGGTTTAGGGTCCAGGTGAGGGTACGACAACGCTTTAGGATGAGCGTACGTGTGAGGGCGCGGGTTAGTGTCAGCGTACGGGTTAGGATTAGGGGACGGGTGAGGGTCAGGCTTCGGGGAAGGGTTAGGGTTAGGGTTCGGGCTAGGGTTAGGGTTAGGGGACGGGGACGGTTTAGGGTCCAGGTGAGGGTACGACAACGCTTTAGGGGCAGCGTACGTGTGAGGGCGCGGGTTAGTGTCAGCGTACGGGTTAGGATTAGGGGACGGGTGAGGGTCAGGCTTCGGGGAAGGGTTAGGGTTAGGGTTCGGGCTAGGGTTAGGGTTAGGGGACGGGGACGGTTTAGGGTCCAGGTGAGGGTACGACAACGCTTTAGGGGGAGCGTACGTGTCAGGGCGCGGCTTAGTGTCAGCGTACGGGTTAGGATTATGGGACGTGTGAGGGTCAGGCTTTGGGGAAGGGTTAGGGTTAGGGTTCGGGTTAGGGTTAGGGTTAGGGGACGGGGACGATTTAGGGTCCAGGTGAGGGTACGACAACGCTTTAGGGGGAGCGTACGTGTGAGGGCGCGGGTTAGTGTCAGCGTACGGGTTAGGATTAGGGGACGGGTGAGGGTCAGGCCTGGGGGAAGGGTTAGGGTTAGGGTTCGGGCTACGGTTAGGGTTAGGGGACGGGGACGGTTTAGGGTCCAGGTGAGGGTACGACAACACTTTAGGGGGAGCGTACGTGTGAGGGCGCGGGTTAGTGTCAGCGCACGGGTTAGGATTAGGGGACGGGTGAGGGTCAGGCTTCGGGGAAGCGTTAGGGTTAGGGTTCGGCTAGGGTTAGGGTTAGGGGACGGGGACGGTTTAGGGTCCAGGTGAGGGTACGACAACGCTTTAGGGGGAGCGTACGTGTGAGGGCGCGGGTTAGTGTCAGCGTACGGGTTAGGATTAGGGGACGGGTGAGGGTCAGGCTTCGGGGAAGGGTTAGGGTTAGGGTTCGGGCTAGGGTTAGGGTTAGGGGACGGGGACGGTTTAGGGTCCAGGTGAGGGTACGACAACGCTTTAGGGGGAGCGTACGTGTGAGGGCGCAGCTTAGTGTCAGCGTACGGGTTAGGATTAGGGGACGGGTGAGGGTCAGGCTTCGGGGAAGGGTTAGGGTTAGGGTTCGGGCTAGGGTTAGGGTTAGGGGACGGGGACGGTTTAGGGTCCAGGTGAGGGTACGAGAACGCTTTAGGGGGAGCGTACGTGTCAGGGCGCGGCTTAGTGTCAGCGTACGGGTTAGGATTAGGGGACGGGTGAGGGTCAGGCTTGGGGGAAGGGTTAGGGTTAGGGTTCGGGCTAGGGTTAGGGTTAGGGGACGGGGACGGTTTAGGGTCCAGGTGAGGGTACGACAACGCTTTAGGGGGAGCGTACGTGTGAGGGCGTGGGTTAGTGTCAGCGTACGGGTTAGGATTAGGGGACGGGTGAGGGTCAGGCTTCGGGGAAGGGTTAGGGTTAGGGTTCGGGTTAGGGTTAGGGTTAGGGGACGGGGACGGTTTAGGGTCCAGGTGAGGGTACGACAACGTTTTAGGGGGAGCGTACGTGTGAGGGCGCGGGTTAGTGTCAGCGTACGGGTTAGGATTAGGGGACGGCTGAGTGTCAGGCTTCGGGGAAGGGTTAGGGTTAGGGTTCGGGCTATGGTTAGGGGACGGGGACGGGGACGGTTTAGGGTCCAGGTGAGGGTACGACAACGCTTTAGGGGGAGCGTACGTGTGAGGGCGTGGGATAGTGTCAGCGTACGGGTTAGGATTAGGGGACGGGTGAGGGTCAGGCTTCGGGGAAGTGTTAGGGTTAGGGTTCGGGCTAGGGTTAGGGTTAGGGGACGGGGACGGTTTAGGGTCCAGGTGAGGGTACGACAACGCTTTAGGGGGAGCGTACGTGTGAGGGCGCGGGTTAGTGTCAGCGTACGGGTTAGGATTAGGGGACGGGTGAGGGTCAGGCTTCGGGGAAGGGTTAGGGTTAGGGTTCGGGCTAGGGTTAGGGTTAGGGGACGGGGACGGTTTAGGGTCCAGGTGAAGGTACGACAACGCTTTAGGGGGAGCGTACGTGTGAGGGCGCGGGTTAGTGTCAGCGTACGGGTTAGGATTAGGGGACGGGTGAGGGTCAGGCTTCGGGCAAGGTTTAGGGTTAGGGTTCGGGCTAGGGTTAGGGTTAGGGGACGGGGACGGTTTAGGGTCCAGGTGAGGGTACGACAACGCTTTAGGATGAGCGTACGTGTGAGGGCGCGGGTTAGTGTCAGCGTACGGGTTAGGATTAGGGGACGGGTGAGGGTCAGGCTTCGGGGAAGGGTTAGGGTTAGGGTTCGGGCTAGGGTTAGGGTTAGGGGACGGGGACGGTTTAGGGTCCAGGTGAGGGTACGACAACGCTTTAGGGGGAGCGTACGTGTGAGGGCGCGGGTTAGTGTCAGCGTACGGGTTAGGATTATGGGACGTGTGAGTGTCAGGCTTGGGGGAAGGGTTAGGGTTAGGGTTCGGGTTAGGGTTAGGGTTAGGGGACGGGGACGATTTAGGGTCCAGGTGAGGGTACGACAACGCTTTAGGGGGAGCGTACGTGTGAGGGCGCGGGTTAGTGTCAGCGTACGGGTTAGGATTAGGGGACGGGTGAGGGTCAGGCTTGGGGGAAGGGTTAGGGTTAGGGTTCGGGCTAGGGTTAGGGTTAGGGGACGGGGACGTTTTAGGGTCCAGGTGAGGGTACGACAACGCTTTAGGGGGAGCGTACGTGTGAGGGCGCGGGTTAGTGTCAGCGCACGGGTTAGGATTAGGGGTCGGGTGAGGGTCAGGCTTCGGGGAAGCGTTAGGGTTAGGGTTCTGGCTAGGGTTAGGGTTAGGGTTAGGGGACCGGGACGGTTTAGGGTCCAGGTGAGGGTACGACAACACTTTAGGGGGAGCGTACGTGTGAGGGCGCGGGTTAGTGTCAGCGTACGGGTTAGGATTAGGGGACGGGTGAGGGTCAGGCTTCGGGGAAGGGTTAGGGTTAGGGTTCGGGCTAGGTTTAGGGTTAGGGGACGGGGACGGTTTAGGGTCCAGGTGAGGGTACGACAATGCTTTAGGGGGAGCGTACGTGTGAGGGCGCGGCTTAGTGTCAGCGTACGGGTTAGGATTAGGGGACGGGTGAGCGTCAGGCTTCGGGGAAGGGTTAGGGTTAGGGTTCGGGCTAGGGTTAGTGTTAGGGGACGGGGACGGTTTAGGGTCCAGGTGAGGGTACGAGAACGCTTTAGGGGGAGCGTACGTTTCAGGGCGCGGGTTAGTGTCAGCGTACGGGTTAGGATTAGGGGACGGGTGAGGGTCAGGCTTGGGGGAAGGGTTAGGGTTAGGGTTCGGGCTAGGGTTAGGGTTAGGGGACGGGGACGGTTTAGGGTCCAGGTGAGGGTACGACAACGCTTTAGGGGGAGCGTACGTGTGAGGGCGCGGGTTAGTGTCAGCGTACGGGTTAGGATTAGGGGACGGCTGAGGGTCAAGCTTCGGGGAAGGGTTAGGGTTAGGGTTCGGGCTAGGGTTAGGGTTAGGGGACGGGGACGGTTTAGGGTCCAGGTGAGGGTACGACAACGTTTTAGGGGGAGCGTACGTGTGAGGGCGCGGGTTAGTGTCAGCGTACGGGTTAGGATTAGGGGACGGGTGAGGGTCAGGCTTCGGGGAAGGGTTAGGGTTAGGGTTCGGGCTATGGTTAGGGGACGGGGACGGGGACGGTTTAGGGTCCAGTTGAGGGTACGACAACGCTTTAGGATGAGCGTACGTGTGAGGGCGCGGGTTAGTGTCAGCGTACGGGATAGGATTAGGGGACGGGTGAGGGTCAGGCTTCGGGGAAGGGTTAGGGTTAGGGTTCGGGCTAGGGTTAGGGTTAGGGGACGGGGACGGTTTAGGGTACAGGTGAGGGTACGACAACGCTTTAGGGGGATCGTACGTGTGAGGGCGCGGGTTAGTGTCAGCGTACGGGTTAGGATTAGGGGACGGGTGAGGGTCAGGCTTCGGGGAAGGGTTAGGGTTAGGGTTCGGGCTAGGGTTAGGGTTAGGGGACGGGGACGGTTTAGGGTCCAGGTGAGGGTACGACAACGCTTTAGGGGGAGCGTACGTGTGAGGGCGCGGGTTAGTGTCAGCGTACGGGTTAGGATTAGGGGACGGGTGAGGGTCAGGCTTCGGGGAAGGGTTAGGGTTAGGGTTCGGGCTAGGGTTAGGGTTAGGGGACGGGGACGGTTTAGGGTCCAGGTGAGGGTATGACAACGCTTTAGGGGGAGCGTACGTGTGAGGGCACGGGTTAGTGTCAGCGTACGGGTTAGGATTAGGGGACGGGTGAGGGTCAGGCTTCGGGGAAGGGTTAGGGTTAGGGTTCGGGCTAGGGTTAGGGTTAGGGGACGGGGACGGTTTAGGGTCCAGGTGAGGGTACGACAACGCTTTAGGGGGAGCGTACGTGTGAGGGCGCGGCTTAGTGTCAGCGTACGGGTTAGGATTAGGGGACGGGTGAGGGTCAGGCTTCGGGGAAGGGTTAGGGTTAGGGTTCGGGCTAGGGTTAGGGTTAGGGGACGGGGACGGTTTAGGGTCCAGGTGAGGGTACGACAACGCTTTAGGGGCAGCGTACGTGTGAGGGCGCGGGTTAGTGTCAGCGTACGGGTTAGGATTAGGGGACGGGTGAGGGTCAGGCTTCGGGGAAGGCTTAGGGTTAGGGTTCGGGCTAGGGTTAGGGTTAGAGGACGGGGACGGTTTAGGGTCCAGGTGAGGGTACGACAACGCTTTAGAGGGAGCGTACGTGTGAGGGCGCGGGTTAGTGTCAGCGTACGGGTTAGGATTAGGGGACGGGTGAGGGTCAGGCTTCGGGGAAGTGTTAGGGTTAGGGTTCGGGCTAGGGTTAGGGTTAGGGGACGGGGACGGTTTAGGGTCCAGGTGAGGGTACGACAACGCTTTAGGGGGAGCGTACGTGTGAGGGCGCGGCTTAGTGTCAGCGTACGGGTTAGGATTAGGGGACGGGTGAGGGTCAGGCTTCGGGGAAGGGTTAGGGTTAGGGTTCGGGCTAGGGTTAGGGTTAGGGGACGGGGACGGTTTAGGGTCCAGGTGAGGGTACGACAACGCTTTAGGGGGAGCGTACGTGTGAGGGCGCGGCTTAGTGTCAGCGTACGGGTTAGGATTAGGGGACGGGTGAGGGTCAGGCTTCGGGGAAGGGTTAGGGTTAGGGTTCGGGCTAGGGTTAGGGTTAGGGGACGGGGACGGTTTAGGGTCCAGGTGAGGGTACGACAACGCTTTAGGGGCAGCGTACGTGTGAGGGCGCGGGTTAGTGTCAGCGCACGGGTTAGGATTAGGGGACGGGTGAGGGTCAGGCTTCGGGGAAGCGTTAGGGTTAGGGTTCGGCTAGGGTTAGGGTTAGGGGACGGGGACGGTTTAGGGTCCAGGTGAGGGTACGACAACGCTTTAGGGGGAGCGTACGTGTGAGGGCGCGGGTTGGTGTCAGCGTACGGGTTAGGATTAGGGGACGGGTGAGGGTCAGGCTTCGGGGAAGGGTTAGGGTTAGGGTTCGGGCTAGGGTTAGGGTTAGGGGACGGGGACGGTTTAGGGTCCAGGTGAGGGTACGACAACGCTTTAGGGGGAGCGTACGTGTGAGGGCGCGGCTTAGTGTCAGCGTACGGGTTAGGATTAGGGGACGGGTTAGGGTCAGGCTTCGGGGAAGGGTTAGGGTTAGGGTTCGTGCTAGGGTTAGGGTTAGGGGACGGGGACGGTTTAGGGTCCAGGTGAGGGTACGAGAACGCTTTAGGGGGAGCGTACGTGTCAGGGCGCGGCTTAGTGTCAGCGTACGGGTTAGGATTAGGGGACGGGTGAGGGTCAGGCTTGGGGGAAGTGTTAGGGTTAGGGTTCGGGCTAGGGTTAGGGTTAGGGGACGGGGACGGTTTAGGGTCCAGGTGAGGGTACGACAACGCTTTAGGGGGAGCGTACGTGTGAGGGCGTGGGTTAGTGTCAGCGTACGGGTTAGGATTAGGGGACGGGTGAGGGTCAGGCTTCGGGGAAGGGTTAGGGTTAGGGTTCGGGTTAGGGTTAGGGTTAGGGGACGGGGACGGTTTAGGGTCCAGGTGAGGGTACGACAACGTTTTAGGGGGAGCGTACGTGTGAGGGCGCGGGTTAGTGTCAGCGTACGGGTTAGGATTAGGGGACGGCTGAGGGTCAGGCTTCGGGGAAGGGTTAGGGTTAGGGTTCGGGCTATGGTTAGGGGACGGGGACGGGGACGGTTTAGGGTCCAGGTGAGGGTACGACAACGCTTTAGGGGGAGCGTACGTGTGAGGGCGCGGGTTAGTGTCAGCGTACGGGTTAGGATTAGGGGACGGGTGAGGGTCAGGCTTCGGGGAAGGGTTAGGGTTAGGGTTCGGGCTAGGGTTAGGGTTAGGGGACGGGGACGTTTTAGGGTCCAGGTGAGGGTACGACAACGCTTTAGGGGGAGCATACGTGTGAGGGCGCGGGTTAGTGTCAGCGTACGGGTTAGGATTAGGGGACGGGTGAGGGTCAGGCTTCGGGGAAGGGTTAGGGTTAGGGTTCGGGCTAGGGTTAGGGTTAGGGGACAGGGACGGTTTAGGGTCCAGGTGAGGGTACGACAACGCTTTAGGGGGAGCGTACGTGTGAGGGCGCCCGTTAGTGTCAGCGTACGGGTTAGGTTTAGGGGACGGGTGAGGGTCAGGCTTCGGGGAAGGGTTAGGGTTAGGGTTCGGGCTAGGGTTAGGGTTAGGGGACGGGGACGGTTTAGGGTCCAGGTGAGGGTACAACAACGCTTTAGGATGAGCGTACGTGTGAGGGCGCGGGTTAGTGTCAGCGTACGGGTTAGGATTAGGGGACGGGTGAGGGTCAGGCTTCGGGGAAGGGTTAGGGTTAGGGTTCCGGCTAGGGTTAGGGTTAGGGGACGGGGACGGTTTAGGGTCCAGGTGAGGGTACGACAACGCTTTAGGGGGAGCGTACGTGTGAGGGCGCGGGTTAGTGTCAGCGTACGGGTTAGGATTATGGGACGTGTGAGTGTCAGGCTTGGGGGAAGTGTTAGGGTTAGGGTTCGGGTTAGGGTTAGGGTTAGGGGACGGGGACGATTTAGGGTCCAGGTGAGGGTACGACAACGCTTTAGGGGGAGCGTACGTGTGAGGGCGCGGGTTAGTGTCAGCGTATGGGTTAGGATTAGGGGACGGGTGAGGGTCAGGCTTGGGGGAAGGATTAGGGTTAGGGTTCGGGCTAGGGTTAGGGTTAGGGGACGGGGACGTTTTAGGGTCCAGGTGAGGGTACGACAACGCTTTAGGGGGAGCGTACGTGTGAGGGCGCGGGTTAGTGTCAGCGCACGGGTTAGGATTAGGGGACGGGTGAGGGTCAGGCTTCGGGGAAGCGTTAGGGTTAGGGTTCCGGCTAGGGTTAGGGTTAGGGGACGGGGACGGTTTAGGGTCCAGGTGAGGGTACGACAACGCTTTAGGGGGAGCGTACGTGTGAGGGCGCGGGTTAGTGTCAGCGTACCAGTTAGGATTAGGGGACGGGTGAGGGTCAGGCTTCGGGGAAGGCTTAGGGTTAGGGTTCGGGCTAGGGTTAGGGTTAGGGGACGGGGACGGTTTAGGGTCCAGGTGAGGGTACGACAACGCTTTAGGGGGATCGTACGTGTGAGGGCGCGGCTTAGTGTCAGCGTACGGGTTAGGATTAGGGGACGGGTGAGGGTCAGGCTTGGGGGAAGGGTTAGGGTTAGGGTTCGGGCTAGGGTTAGGGTTAGGGGACGGGGACGGTTTAGGGTCCAGGTGAGGGTACGACAACGCTTTAGGGGGTGCGTACGTGTGAGGGCGTGGGTTAGTGTCAGCGTACGGGTTAGGATTAGGGGACGGGTGAGGGTCAGGCTTCGGGGAAGGGTTAGGGTTAGGGTTCGGGTTAGGGTTAGGGTTAGGGGACGGGGACGGTTTAGGGTCCAGGTGAGGGTACGACAACGTTTTAGGGGGAGCGTACGTGTGAGGGCGCGGGTTAGTGTCAGCGTACGGGTTAGGATTAGGGGACGGCTGAGGGTCAGGCTTCGGGGAAGGGTTAGGGTTAGGGTTCGGGCTATGGTTAGGGGACGGGGACGGGGACGGTTTAGGGTCCAGGTGAGGGTACGACAACGCTTTAGGGGGAGCGTACGTGTGAGGGCGCGGCTTAGTGTCAGCGTACGGGTTAGGATTAGGGGACGGGTGAGGGTCAGGCTTCGGGGAAGGGTTAGGGTTAGGGTTCAGGCTAGGGTTAGGGTTAGTGGACGGGGACGGTTTAGGGTCCAGGTGAGGGTACGACAACGCTTTAGGGGGAGCGTACGTGTGAGGGCGCGGGTTAGTGTCAGCGTACGGGTTAGGATTAGGGGACGGGTGAGGGTCAGGCTTCGGGGAAGGGTTAGGGTTAGGGTTCGGGCTAGGGTTAGGGTTAGGGGACGGGGACGGTTTAGGGTCCAGGTGAGGGTACGACAACGTTTAGGGGGAGCGTACGTGTGAGGGCGCGGGTTAGTGTCAGCGTACGGGTTAGGATTATGGGACGTGTGAGTGTCAGTCTTGGGGGAAGGGTTAGGGTTAGGGTTCGGGTTAGGGTTAGGGTTAGGGGACGGGGACGATTTAGGGTCCAGGTGAGGGTACGACAACGCTTTAGGGGGAGCGTACGTGTGAGGGCGCGGGTTAGTGTCAGCGTACGGGTTAGGATTAGGGGACGGGTGAGGGTCAGGCTTGGGGGAAGTGTTAGGGTTAGGGTTCGGGCTAGGGTTAGGGTTAGGGGACGGGGACGTTTTAGGGTCCAGGTGAGGGTACGACAACGCTTTAGGGGGAGCGTACGTGTGAGGGCGCGGGTTAGTGTCAGCGCACGGGTTAGGATTAGGGGACGGGTGAGGGTCAGGCTTCGGGGAAGCGTTAGGGTTAGGGTTCCGGCTAGGGTTAGGGTTAGGGGACGGGGACGGTTTAGGGTCCAGGTGAGGGTACGACAACGCTTTAGGGGGAGCGTACGTGTGAGGGCGCGGGTTAGTGTCAGCGTACGGGTTAGGATTAGGGGACGGGTGAGGGTCAGGCTTCGGGGAAGGGTTAGGGTTAGGGTTCGGGCTAGGGTTAGGGTTAGGGGACGGGGACGGTTTAGGGTCCAGGTGAGGGTACGACAACGCTTTAGGGGGAGCGTACGTGTGAGGGCGCGGCTTAGTGTCAGCGTACGGGTTAGGATTAGGGGACGGGTGAGCGTCAGGCTTCGGGGAAGGGTTAGGGTTAGGGTTCGGGCTAGGGTTAGGGTTAGGGGACGGGGACGGTTTAGGGTCCAGGTGAGGGTACGAGAACGCTTTAGGGGGAGCGTACGTGTCAGGGCGTGGGTTAGTGTCAGCGTACGGGTTAGGATTAGGGGACGGGTGAGGGTCAGGCTTCGGGGAAGGGTTAGGGTTAGGGTTCGGGTTAGGGTTAGGGTTAGGGGACGGGGACGGTTTAGGGTCCAGGTGAGGGTACGACAACGTTTTAGGGGGAGCGTACGTGTGAGGGCGCGGGTTAGTGTCAGCGTACGGGTTAGGATTAGGGGACGGCTGAGGGTCAGGCTTCGGGGAAGGGTTAGGGTTAGGGTTCGGGCTATGGTTAGGGGACGGGGACGGGGACGGTTTAGGGTCCAGGTGAGGGTACGACAACGCTTTAGGGGGAGCGTATGTGTGAGGGCGCGGGTTAGTGTCAGCGTACGGGTTAGGATTAGGGGACGGGTGAGGGTCAGGCTTCGGGGAAGGGTTAGGGTTAGGGTTCGGGCTAGGGTTAGGGTTAGGGGACGGGGACGTTTTAGGGTCCAGGTGAGGGTACGACAACGCTTTAGGGGGAGCATACGTGTGAGGGCGCGGGTTAGTGTCAGCGTACGGGTTAGGATTAGGGGACGGGTGAGGGTCAGGCTTCGGGGAAGGGTTAGGGTTAGGGTTCGGGCTAGGGTTAGGGTTAGGGGACGGGGAAGGTTTAGGGTCCAGGTGAGGGTACGACAACGCTTTAGGGGGAGCGTACGTGTGAGGGCGCCCGTTAGTGTCAGCGTACGGGTTAGGATTAGGGGACGGGTGAGGGTCAGGCTTCGGGGAAGGGTTAGGGTTAGGGTTCGGGCTAGGGTTAGGGTTAGGGGACGGGGACGGTTTAGGGTCCAGGTGAGGGTACAACAACGCTTTAGGATGAGCGTACGTGTGAGGGCGCGGGTTAGTGTCAGCGTACGGGTTAGGATTAGGGGACGGGTGAGGGTCAGGCTTCGGGGAAGGGTTAGGGTTAGGGTTCCGGCTAGGGTTAGGGTTAGGGGACGGGGACGGTTTAGGGTCCAGGTGAGGGTACGACAACGCTTTAGGGGGAGCGTACGTGTGAGGGCGCGGGTTAGTGTCAGCGTACGGGTTAGGATTATGGGACGTGTGAGTGTCAGGCTTGGGGGAAGTGTTAGGGTTAGGGTTCGGGTTAGGGTTAGGGTTAGGGGACGGGGACGATTTAGGGTCCAGGTGAGGGTACGACAACGCTTTAGGGGGAGCGTACGTGTGAGGGCGCGGGTTAGTGTCAGCGTATGGGTTAGGATTAGGGGACGGGTGAGGGTCAGGCTTGGGGGAAGGGTTAGGGTTAGGGTTCGGGCTAGGGTTAGGGTTAGGGGACGGGGACGTTTTAGGGTCCAGGTGAGGGTACGACAACGCTTTAGGGGGAGCGTACGTGTGAGGGCGCGGGTTAGTGTCAGCGCACGGGTTAGGATTAGGGGACGGGTGAGGGTCAGGCTTCGGGGAAGCGTTAGGGTTAGGGTTCCGGCTAGGGTTAGGGTTAGGGGACGGGGACGGTTTAGGGTCCAGGTGAGGGTACGACAACGCTTTAGGGGGAGCGTACGTGTGAGGGCGCGGGTTAGTGTCAGCGTACCGGTTAGGATTAGGGGACGGGTGAGGGTCAGGCTTCGGGGAAGGCTTAGGGTTAGGGTTCGGGCTAGGGTTAGGGTTAGGGGACGGGGACGGTTTAGGGTCCAGGTGAGGGTACGACAACGCTTTAGGGGGAGCGTACGTGTGAGGGCGCGGCTTAGTGTCAGCGTACGGGTTAGGATTAGGGGACGGGTGAGGGTCAGGCTTGGGGGAAGTGTTAGGGTTAGGGTTCGGGCTAGGGTTAGGGTTAGGGGATGGGGACGTTTTAGGGTCCAGGTGAGGGTACGACAACGCTTTAGGGGGAGCGTACGTGTGAGGGCGCGGGTTAGTGTCAGCGCACGGGTTAGGATTAGGGGACGGGTGAGGGTCAGGCTTCGGGGAAGCGTTAGGGTTAGGGTTCCGGCTAGGGTTAGGGTTAGGGGACGGGGACGGTTTAGGGTCCAGGTGAGGGTACGACAACGCTTTAGGGGGAGCGTACGTGTGAGGGCGCGGGTTAGTGTCAGCGTACGGGTTAGGATTAGGGGACGGGTGAGGGTCAGGCTTCGGGGAAGGGTTAGGGTTAGGGTTCGGGCTAGGGTTAGGGTTAGGGGACGGGGACGGTTTAGGGTCCAGGTGAGGGTACGACAACGCTTTAGGGGGAGCGTACGTGTGAGGGCGCGGCTTAGTGTCAGCTTACGGGTTAGGATTAGGGGACGGGTGAGCGTCAGGCTTCGGGGAAGGGTTAGGGTTAGGGTTCGGGCTAGGGTTAGGGTTAGGGGATGGGGACGGTTTAGGGTCCAGGTGAGGGTACGAGAACGCTTTAGGGGGAGCGTACGTGTGAGGGCGTGGGTTAGTGTCAGCGTACGGGTTAGGATTAGGGGACGGGTGAGGGTCAGGCTTGGGGGAAGGGTTAGGGTTAGGGTTCAGGCTAGGGTTAGGGTTAGGGGACGGGGACGGTTTAGGGTCCAGGTGAGGGTACGACAACGCTTTAGGGGGAGCGTACGTGTGAGGGCGCGGGTTAGTGTCAGCGTACCGGTTAGGATTAGGGGACGGGTGAGGGTCAGGCTTCGGGGAAGGCTTAGGGTTAGGGTTCGGGCTAGGGTTAGGGTTAGGGGACGGGGACGGTTTAGGGTCCAGGTGAGGGTACGACAACGCTTTAGGGGGAGCGTACGTGTGAGGGCGCGGCTTAGTGTCAGCGTACGGGTTAGGATTAGGGGACGGGTGAGCGTCAGGCTTCGGGGAAGGGTTAGGGTTAGGGTTCGGGCTAGGGTTAGGGTTAGGGGACGGGGACGGTTTAGGGTCCAGGTGAGGGTACGAGAACGCTTTAGGGGGAGCGTACGTGTCAGGGCGTGGGTTAGTGTCAGCGTACGGGTGAGGATTAGGGGACGGGTGAGGGTCAGGCTTGGGGGAAGGGTTAGGGTTAGGGTTCGGGCTAGGGTTAGGTTTAGGGGACGGGGACGGTTTAGGGTCCAGGTGAGGGTACGACAACGCTTTAGGGGGAGCGTACGTGTGAGGGCGTGGGTTAGTGTCAGCGTACGGGTTAGGATTAGGGGACGGGTGAGGGTCAGGCTTCGGGGAAGGGTTAGGGTTAGGGTTCGGGTTAGGGTTAGGGTTAGGGGACGGGGACGGTTTAGGGTCCAGGTGAGGGTACGACAACGTTTTAGGGGGAGCGTACGTGTGAGGGCGCGGGTTAGTGTCAGCGTATGTGTTAGGATTAGGGGACGGCTGAGGGTCAGGCTTCGGGGAAGGGTTAGGGTTAGGGTTCGGGCTATGGTTAGGGGACGGGGACGGGGACGGTTTAGGGTCCAGGTGAGGGTACGACAACGCTTTAGGGGGAGCGTACGTGTGAGGGCGCGGGTTAGTGTCAGCGTACGGGTTAGGATTAGGGAACGGGTGAGGGTCAGGCTTCGGGGAAGGGTTAGGGTTAGGGTTCGGGCTAGGGTTAGGGTTAGGGGACGGGGACGTTTTAGGGTCCAGGTGAGGGTACGACAACGCTTTAGGGGGAGCATACGTGTGAGGGCGCGGGTTAGTGTCAGCGTACGGGTTAGGATTAGGGGACGGGTGAGGGTCAGGCTTCGGGGAAGGGTTAGGGTTAGGGTTCGGGCTAGGGTTAGGGTTAGGGGACGGGGACGGTTTAGGGTCCAGGTGAGGGTACGACAACGCTTTAGGGGGAGCGTACGTGTGAGGGCGCCCGTTAGTGTCAGCGTACGGGTTAGGATTAGGGGACGGGTGAGGGTCAGGCTTCGGGGAAGCGTTAGGGTTAGGGTTCCGGCTAGGGTTAGGGTTAGGGGACGGGGACGGTTTAGGGTCCAGGTGAGGGTACGACAACGCTTTAGGGGGAGCGTACGTGTGAGGGCGCGGGTTAGTGTCAGCGTACCGGTTAGGATTAGGGGACGGGTGAGGGTCAGGCTTCGGGGAAGGCTTAGGGTTAGGGTTCGGGCTAGGGTTAGGGTTAGGGGACGGGGACGGTTTAGGGTCCAGGTGAGGGTACGACAACGCTTTAGGGGGAGCGTACGTGTGAGGGCGCGGCTTAGTGTCAGCGTACGGGTTAGGATTAGGGGACGGGTGAGGGTCAGGCTTGGGGGAAGGGTTAGGGTTAGGGTTCGGGCTAGGGTTAGGGTTAGGGGACGGGGACGGTTTAGGGTCCAGGTGAGGGTACGACAACGCTTTAGGCGGAGCGTACGTGTGAGGGCGTGGGTTAGTGTCAGCGTACGGGTTAGGATTAGGGGACGGGTGAGGGTCAGGCTTCGGGGAAGGGTTAGGGTTAGGGTTCGGGTTAGGGTTAGGGTTAGGGGACGGGGACGGTTTAGGGTCCAGGTGAGGGTACGACAACGTTTTAGGGGGAGCGTACGTGTGAGGGCGCGGGTTAGTGTCAGCGTACGGGTTAGGATTAGGGGACGGCTGAGGGTCAGGCTTCGGGGAAGGGTTAGGGTTAGGGTTCGGGCTATGGTTAGGGGACGGGGACGGGGACGGTTTAGGGTCCAGGTGAGGGTACGACAACGCTTTAGGGGGAGCGTACGTGTGAGGGCGCGGCTTAGTGTCAGCGTACGGGTTAGGATTAGGGGACGGGTGAGGGTCAGGCTTCGGGGAAGGGTTAGGGTTAGGGTTCAGGCTAGGGTTAGGGTTAGTGGACGGGGACGGTTTAGGGTCCAGGTGAGGGTACGACAACGCTTTAGGGGGAGCGTACGTGTGAGGGCGCGGGTTAGTGTCAGCATACGGGTTAGGATTAGGGGACGGGTGAGGGTCAGGCTTCGGGGAAGGGTTAGGGTTAGGGTTCGGGCTAGGGTTAGGGTTAGGGGACGGGGACGGTTTAGGGTCCAGGTGAGGGTACGACAACGCTTTAGGGGGAGCGTACGTGTGAGGGCGCGGGTTAGTGTCAGCGTACGGGTTAGGATTATGGGACGTGTGAGTGTCAGGCTTGGGGGAAGGGTTAGGGTTAGGGTTCGGGTTAGGGTTAGGGTTAGGGGACGGGGACGATTTAGGGTCCAGGTGAGGGTACGACAACGCTTTAGGGGGAGCGTACGTGTGAGGGCGCGGGTTAGTGTCAGCGTACGGGTTAGGATTAGGGGACGGGTGAGGGTCAGGCTTGGGGGAAGTGTTAGGGTTAGGGTTCGGGCTAGGGTTAGGGTTAGGGGACGGGGACGTTTTAGGGTCCAGGTGAGGGTACGACAACGCTTTAGGGGGAGCGTACGTGTGAGGGCGCGGGTTAGTGTCAGCGCACGGGTTAGGATTAGGGGACGGGTGAGGGTCAGGCTTCGGGGAAGCGTTAGGGTTAGGGTTCCGGCTAGGGTTAGGGTTAGGGGACGGGGACGGTTTAGGGTCCAGGTGAGGGTACGACAACGCTTTAGGGGGAGCGTACGTGTGAGGGCGCGGGTTAGTGTCAGCGTACGGGTTAGGATTAGGGGACGGGTGAGGGTCAGGCTTCGGGGAAGGGTTAGGGTTAGGGTTCGGGCTAGGGTTAGGGTTAGGGGACGGGGACGGTTTAGGGTCCAGGTGAGGGTACGACAACGCTTTAGGGGGAGCGTACGTGTGAGGGCGCGGCTTAGTGTCAGCGTACGGGTTAGGATTAGGGGACGGGTGAGCGTCAGGCTTCGGGGAAGGGTTAGGGTTAGGGTTCGGGCTAGGGTTAGGGTTAGGGGACGGGGACGGTTTAGGGTCCAGGTGAGGGTACGAGAACGCTTTAGGGGGAGCGTACGTGTCAGGGCGTGGGTTAGTGTCAGCGTACGGGTTAGGATTAGGGGACGGGTGAGGGTCAGGCTTGGGGGAAGGGTTAGGGTTAGGGTTCAGGCTAGGGTTAGGGTTAGGGGACGGGGACGGTTTAGGGTCCAGGTGAGGGTACGACAACGCTTTAGGGGGAGCGTACGTGTGAGGGCGCGGGTTAGTGTCAGCGTACGGGTTAGGATTAGGGGACGGCTGAGGGTCAAGCTTCGGGGAAGGGTTAGGGTTAGGGTTCGGGCTAGGGTTAGGGTTAGGGGACGGGGACGGTTTAGGGTCCAGGTGAGGGTACGACAACGTTTTAGGGGGAGCGTACGTGTGAGGGCGCGGGTTAGTGTCAGCGTACGGGTTAGGATTAGGGGACGGGTGAGGGTCAGGCTTCGGGGAAGGGTTAGGATTAGGGTTCGGGCTAGGGTTAGGGTTAGGGGACGGGGACGGTTTAGGGTCCAGGTGAGGGTACGACAACGCTTTAGGGGGAGCGTACGTGTGAGGGCGCGGCTTAGTGTCAGCGTACGGGTTAGGATTAGGGGACGGGTGAGCGTCAGGCTTCGGGGAAGTGTTAGGGTTAGGGTTCGGGCTAGGGTTAGGGTTAGGGGACGGGGACGGTTTAGGGTCCAGGTGAGGGTACGACAACGCTTTAGGGGGAGCGTACGTGTGAGGGCGCGGCTTAGTGTCAGCGTACGGGTTAGGATTAGGGGACGGGTGAGGGTCAGGCTTCGGGGAAGGGTTAGGGTTAGGGTTCGGGCTAGGGTTAGGGTTAGGGGACGGGGACGGTTTAGGGTCCAGGTGAGGGTACGACAACGCTTTAGGGGCAGCGTACGTGTGAGGGCGCGGGTTAGTGTCAGCGTACGGGTTAGGATTAGGGGACGGGTGAGGGTCAGGCTTCGGGGAAGGCTTAGGGTTAGGGTTCGGGCTAGGGTTAGGGGACGGGGACGGGGAAGGTTTAGGGTCCAGGTGAGGGTACGACAACGCTTTAGGGGGAGCGTACGTGTGAGGGCGCGGCTTAGTGTCAGCGTACGGGTTAGGATTAGGGGACGGGTGAGGGTCAGGCTTCGGGGAAGGGTTAGGGTTAGGGTTCGGGCTAGGGTTAGGGTTAGGGGACGGGGACGGTTTAGGGTCCAGGTGAGGGTACGACAACGCTTTAGGGGCAGCGTACGTGTGAGGGCGCGGGTTAGTGTCAGCGTACGGGTTAGGATTAGGGGACTGGTGAGGGTCAGGCTTCGGGGCAGGCTTAGGGTTAGGGTTCGGGCTAGGGTTAGGGGACGGGGACGGGGACGCTTTAGGGTCCAGGTGAGGGTACGACAACGCTTTCGGGGGAGCGTACGTGTTAGGGCGCGGGTTAGTGTCAGCGTACGGGTTAGGATTAGGGGACGGGTGAGGGTCAGGCTTCGGGGAAGGGTTAGGGTTAGGGTTCGGGCTAGGGTTAGGGTTAGGGGACGGGGACGGTTTAGGGTCCAGTTGAGGGTACGACAACGCTTTAGGGGGAGCGTACGTGTGAGGGCGCGGGTTAGTGTCAGCGTACGGGTTAGGATTAGGGGACGGGTGAGGGTCAGGCTTCGGGGAAGGCTTAGGGTTAGGGTTCGGGCTAGGGTTAGGGTTAGAGGACGGGGACGGTTTAGGGTCCAGGTGAGGGTACGACAACGCTTTAGAGGGAGCGTACGTGTGAGGGCGCGGGTTAGTGTCAGCGTACGGGTTAGGATTAGGGGACGGGTGAGGGTCAGGCTTCGGGGAAGGCTTAGGGTTAGGGTTCGGGCTAGGGTTAGGGGACGGGGACGGGGACGGTTTAGGGTCCAGGTGAGGGTACGACAACGCTTTAGGATGAGCGTACGTGTGAGGGCGCGGGTTAGTGTCAGCGTACGGGTTAGGATTAGGGGACGGGTGAGGGTCAGGCTTCGGGGAAGGCTTAGGGTTAGGGTTCGGGCTAGGGTTAGGGGACGGGGACGGTGACGGTTTAGGGTCCAGGTGAGGGTACGACAACGCTTTAGGATGAGCGTACGTGTGAGGGCGCGGGTTAGTGTCAGCGTACGGGTTAGGATTAGGGGACGGGTGAGGGTCAGGCTTCGGGGAAGGGTTAGGGTTAGGGTTCGGGCTAGGGTTAGGGTTAGGGGACGGGGACGGTTTAGGGTCCAGGTGAGGGTACGAGAACGCTTTAGGGGGAGCGTACGTGTGAGGGCGCGGGTTAGTGTCAGCGTACGGGTTAGGATTAGGGGACGGGTGAGGGTCAGGCTTCGGGGAAGGGTTAGGGTTAGGGTTCGGGCTAGGGTTAGGGAACGGGGACGGGGACGGTTTAGGGTCCAGGTGAGGGTACGACAACGCTTTAGGGGGAGCGTACGTGTGAGGGCGCGGGTTAGTGTCAGCGTACGGGTTAGGATTAGGGGACGGGTGAGGGTCAGGCTTCGGGGAAGGGTTAGGGTTAGGGTTCGGGCTAGGGTTAGGGTTAGGGGACGGGGACGGTTTAGGGTCCAGGTGAGGGTACGACAACGCTTTAGGGGCAGCGTACGTGTGAGGGCGCGGGTTAGTGTCAGCGTACGGGTTAGGATTAGGGGACGGGTGAGGGTCAGGCTTCGGGGAAGGGTTAGGGTTAGGGTTCGGGCTAGGGTTAGGGTTAGGGGACGGGGACGGTTTAGGGTCCAGGTGAGGGTACGAGAACGCTTTAGGGGGAGCGTACGTGTGAGGGCGCGGGTTAGTGTCAGCGTACGGGTTAGGATTAGGGGACGGGTGAGGGTCAGGCTTCGGGGAAGGCTTAGGGTTAGGGTTCGGGCTAGGGTTAGGGTTAGAGGACGGGGACGGTTTAGGGTCCAGGTGAGGGTACGACAACGCTTTAGAGGGAGCGTACGTGTGAGGGCGCGGGTTAGTGTCAGCGTACGGGTTAGGATTAGGGGACGGGTGAGGGTCAGGCTTCGGGGAAGGGTTAGGGTTAGTGTTCGGGCTAGGGTTAGGGTTAGGGGACGGGGACGGTTTAGGGTCCAGGTGAGGGTACGACAACGCTTTAGGGGGAGCGTACGTGTGAGGGCGCGGGTTAGTGTCAGCGTACGGGTTAGGATTAGGGGACGGGTGAGGGTCAGGCTTCGGGGAAGGGTTAGGGTTAGGGTTCGGGCTAGGGTTAGGGTTAGGGGACGGGGACGGTTTAGGGTCCAGGTGAGGGTACGACAACGCTTTAGGGGCAGCGTACGTGTGAGGGCGCGGGTTAGTGTCAGCGTACGGGTTAGGATTAGGGGATGGGTGAGGTTCAGGCTTCGGGGAAGGCTTAGGGTTAGGGTTCGGGCTAGGGTTAGGGTTAGGGGACGGGGACGGTTTAGGGTCCAGGTGAGGGTACGAGAACGCTTTAGGGGGAGCATACGTGTCAGGGCGCGGCTTAGTGTCAGCGTACGGGTTAGGATTATGGGACGTGTGAGGGTCAGGCTTCGGGGAAGGGTTAGGGTTAGGGTTCGGGTTAGGGTTAGGGTTAGGGGACGGGGACGATTTAGGGTCCAGGTGAGGGTATGACAACTCTTTAGGGGGAGCGTACGTGTGAGGGCGCGGGTTAGTGTCAGCGTACGGGTTAGGATTAGGGGACGGGTGAGGGTCAGGCTTGGGGGAAGGGTTAGGGTTAGGGTTCGGGCTAGGGTTAGGGTTAGGGGACGGGGACGGTTTAGGGTCCAGGTGAGGGTACGACAACGCTTTAGGGGGAGCGTACGTGTGAGGGCGCGGGTTAGTGTCAGCGCACGGGTTAGGATTAGGGGACGGGTGAAGGTCAGGCTTCGGGGAAGCGTTAGGGTTAGGGTTCGGCTAGGGTTAGGGTTAGGGGACGGGGACGGTTTAGGGTCCAGGTGAGGGTACGACAACGCTTTAGGGGGAGCGTACGTGTGAGGGCGCGGCTTAGTGTCAGCGTACGGGTTAGGATTAGGGGACGGGTGAGGGTCAGGCTTCGGGGAAGGCTTAGGGTTAGGGTTCGGGCTAGGGTTAGGGTTAGGGGACGGGGACGGTTTAGGGTCCAGGTGAGGGTACGACAACGCTTTAGGGGGAGCGTACGTGTGAGGGCGCGGCTTAGTGTCAGCGTACGGGTTAGGATTAGGGGACGGGTGAGGGTCAGGCTTCGGGGAAGGGTTAGGGTTAGGGTTCGGGCTAGGGTTAGGGTTAGGGGACGGGGACGGTTTAGGGTCCAGGTGAGGGTACGAGAACGCTTTAGGGGGAGCGTACGTGTCAGGGCGCGGCTTAGTGTCAGCGTACGGGTTAGGATTAGGGGACGGGTGAGGGTCAGGCTTGGGGGAAGGGTTAGGGTTAGGGTTCGGGCTAGGGTTAGGGTTAGGGGACGGGGACGGTTTAGGGTCCAGGTGAGGGTACGACAACGCTTTAGGGGGAGCGTACGTGTGAGGGCGCGGGTTAGTGTCAGCGTACGGCTTAGGATTAGGGGACGGGTGAGGGTCAGGCTTCGGGGAAGGGTTAGGGTTAGGGTTCGGGTTAGGGTTAGGGTTAGGGGACGGGGACGGTTTAGGGTCCAGGTGAGGGTACGACAACGTTTTAGGGGGAGCGTACGTGTGAGGGCGCGGGTTAGTGTCAGCGTACGGGTTAGGATTATGAGACGGCTGAGGGTCACGCTTCTGGGAAGGGTTAGGGTTAGGGTTCGGGCTATGGTTAGGGGACGGGGACGGGGACGGTTTAGGGTCCAGGTGAGGGTACGACAACGCTTTAGGGGGAGCGTACGTGTGAGGGCGCGGGTTAGTGTCAGCGTACGGGTTAGGATTAGGGGACGGGTGAGGGTCAGGCTTCGGGGAAGGGTTAGGGTTAGGGTTCGGGCTAGGGTTAGGGTTAGGGGACGGGGACGGTTTAGGGTCCAGGTGAGGGTACGACAACGCTTTAGGGGGAGCGTACGTGTGAGGGCGCGGCTTAGTGTCAGCGTACGGGTTAGGATTAGGGGACGGCTGAGGGTCAGGCTTCGGGGAAGGGTTAGGGTTAGGGTTCGGGCTAGGGTTAGGGTTAGGGGACGGGGACGGTTTAGGGTCCAGGTGAGGGTACGAGAACGCTTTAGGGGGAGCGTACGTGTCAGGGCGCGGCTTAGTGTCAGCGTACGGGTTAGGATTATGGGACGTGTGAGTGTCAGGCTTGGGGGAAGGGTTAGGGTTAGGGTTCGGGCTAGGGTTAGGGGACGGGGACGGGGACGGTTTAGGGTCCAGGTGAGGGTACGACAACGCTTTAGGATGAGCGTACGTGTGAGGGCGCGGGTTAGTGTCAGCGTACGGGTTAGGATTAGGGGACGGGTGAGGGTCAGGCTTCGGGGAAGGCTTAGGGTTAGGGTTCGGGCTAGGGTTAGGGGACGGGGACGGTGACGGTTTAGGGTCCAGGTGAGGGTACGACAACGCTTTAGGATGAGCGTACGTGTGAGGGCGCGGGTTAGTGTCAGCGTACGGGTTAGGATTAGGGGACGGGTGAGGGTCAGGCTTCGGGGAAGGGTTAGGGTTAGGGTTCGGGCTAGGGTTAGGGTTAGGGGACGGGGACGGTTTAGGGTCCAGGTGAGGGTACGAGAACGCTTTAGGGGGAGCGTACGTGTGAGGGCGCGGGTTAGTGTCAGCGTACGGGTTAGGATTAGGGGACGGGTGAGGGTCAGGCTTCGGGGAAGGGTTAGGGTTAGGGTTCGGGCTAGGGTTAGGGGACGGGGACGGGGACGGTTTAGGGTCCAGGTGAGGGTACGACAACGCTTTAGGGGGAGCGTACGTGTGAGGGCGCGGGTTAGTGTCAGCGTACGGGTTAGGATTAGGGGACGGGTGAGGGTCAGGCTTCGGGGAAGGGTTAGGGTTAGGGTTCGGGCTAGGGTTAGGGTTAGGGGACGGGGACGGTTTAGGGTCCAGGTGAGGGTACGACAACGCTTTAGGGGCAGCGTACGTGTGAGGGCGCGGGTTAGTGTCAGCGTACGGGTTAGGATTAGGGGACGGGTGAGGGTCAGGCTTCGGGGAAGGGTTAGGGTTAGGGTTCGGGCTAGGGTTAGGGGACGGGGACGGTTTAGGGTCCAGGTGAGGGTACGACAACGCTTTAGGGGCAGCGTACGTGTGAGGGCGCGGGTTAGTGTCAGCGTACGGGTTAGGATTAGGGGACGGGTGAGGGTCAGGCTTCGGGGAAGGCTTAGGGTTAGGGTTCGGGCTAGGGTTAGGGGACGGGGACGGGGACGGTTTAGGGTCCAGGTGAGGGTACGACAACGCTTTAGGATGAGCGTACGTGTGAGGGCGCGGGTTAGTGTCAGCGTACGGGTTAGGATTAGGGGACGGGTGAGGGTCAGGCTTCGGGGAAGGGTTAGGGTTAGGGTTCGGGCTAGGGTTAGGGTTAGGGGACGGGGACGGTTTAGGGTCCAGGTGAGGGAACGACAACGCTTTAGGGGGAGCGTACGTGTGAGGGCGCGGGTTAGTGTCAGCGTACGGGTTAGGATTAGGGGACGGGTGAGGGTCAGGCTTCGGGGAAGGTTTAGGGTTAGGGTTCGGGCTAGGGTTAGGGTTAGGGGACGGGGACGGTTTAGGGTCCAGGTGAGGGTACGACAACGCTTTAGGGGCAGCGTACGTGTGAGGGCGCGGGTTAGTGTCAGCGTACGGGTTAGGATTAGGGGACGGGTGAGGGTCAGGCTTCGGGGAAGGGTTAGGGTTAGGGTTCGGGCTAGGGTTAGGGTTAGGGGACGGGGACGGTTTAGGGTCCAGGTGAGGGTACGACAACGCTTTAGGGGGAGCGTACGTGTGAGGGCGCGGGTTAGTGTCAGCGTACGGGTTAGGATTAGGGGACGGGTGAGGGTCAGGCTTCGGGGAAGGCTTAGGGTTAGGGTTCGGGCTAGGGTTAGGGTTAGGGGACGGGGACGGTTTAGGGTCCAGGTGAGGGTACGACAACGCTTTAGAGGGAGCGTACGTGTGAGGGCGCGGGTTAGTGTCAGCGTACGGGTTAGGATTAGGGGACGGGTGAGGGTCAGGCTTCGGGGAAGGGTTAGGGTTAGGGTTCGGGCTAGGGTTAGGGTTAGGGGACGGGGACGGTTTAGGGTCCAGGTGAGGGTACGACAACGCTTTAGGGGGAGCGTACGTGTGAGGGCGCGGCTTAGTGTCAGCGTACGGGTTAGGATTAGGGGACGGCTGAGGGTCAGGCTTCGGGGAAGGGTTAGGGTTAGGGTTCGGGCTAGGGTTAGGGTTAGGGGACGGGGACGGTTTAGGGTCCAGGTGAGGGTACGACAACGCTTTAGGGGCAGCGTACGTGTGAGGGCGCGGGTTAGTGTCAGCGTACGGGTTAGGATTAGGGGACGGGTGAGGTTCAGGCTTCGGGGAAGGCTTAGGGTTAGGGTTCGGGCTAGGGTTAGGGTTAGGGGACGGGGACGGTTTAGGGTCCAGGTGAGGGTACGAGAACGCTTTAGGGGGAGCATACGTGTCAGGGCGCGGCTTAGTGTCAGCGTACGGGTTAGGATTATGGGACGTGTGAGGGTCAGGCTTCGGGGAAGGGTTAGGGTTAGGGTTCGGGTTAGGGTTAGGGTTAGGGGACGGGGACGATTTAGGGTCCAGGTGAGGGTATGACAACTCTTTAGGGGGAGCGTACGTGTGAGGGCGCGGGTTAGTGTCAGCGTACGGGTTAGGATTAGGGGACGGGTGAGGGTCAGGCTTGGGGGAAGGGTTAGGGTTAGGGTTCGGGCTAGGGTTAGGGTTAGGGGACGGGGACGGTTTAGGGTCCAGGTGAGGGTACGACAACGCTTTAGGGGGAGCGTACGTGTGAGGGCGCGGGTTAGTGTCAGCGCACGGGTTAGGATTAGGGGACGGGTGAAGGTCAGGCTTCGGGGAAGCGTTAGGGTTAGGGTTCGGCTAGGGTTAGGGTTAGGGGACGGGGACGGTTTAGGGTCCAGGTGAGGGTACGACAACGCTTTAGGGGGAGCGTACGTGTGAGGGCGCGGCTTAGTGTCAGCGTACGGGTTAGGATTAGGGGACGGGTGAGGGTCAGGCTTCGGGGAAGGGTTAGGGTTAGGGTTCGGGCTAGGGTTAGGGTTAGGGGACGGGGACGGTTTAGGGTCCAGGTGAGGGTACGACAACGCTTTAGGGGGAGCGTACGTGTGAGGGCGCGGCTTAGTGTCAGCGTACGGGTTAGGATTAGGGGACGGGTGAGGGTCAGGCTTCGGGGAAGGGTTAGGGTTAGGGTTCGGGCTAGGGTTAGGGTTAGGGGACGGGGACGGTTTAGGGTCCAGGTGAGGGTACGACAACGCTTTAGGGGGAGCGTACGTGTCAGGGCGCGGCTTAGTGTCAGCGTACGGGTTAGGATTAGGGGACGGGTGAGGGTCAGGCTTGGGGGAAGGGTTAGGGTTAGGGTTCGGGCTAGGGTTAGGGTTAGGGGACGGGGACGGTTTAGGGTCCAGGTGAGGGTACGACAACGCTTTAGGGGGAGCGTACGTGTGAGGGCGCGGGTTAGTGTCAGCGTACGGGTTAGGATTAGGGGACGGGTGAGGGTCAGGCTTCGGGGAAGGGTTAGGGTTAGGGTTCGGGTTAGGGTTAGGGTTAGGGGACGGGGACGGTTTAGGGTCCAGGTGAGGGTACGACAACGTTTTAGGGGGAGCGTACGTGTGAGGGCGCGGGTTAGTGTCAGCGTACGGGTTAGGATTAGGGGACGGCTGAGGGTCAGGCTTCTGGGAAGGGTTAGGGTTAGGGTTCGGGCTATGGTTAGGGGACGGGGACGGGGACGGTTTAGGGTCCAGGTGAGGGTACGACAACGCTTTAGGGGGAGCGTACGTGTGAGGGCGCGGGTTAGTGTCAGCGTACGGGTTAGGATTAGGGGACGGGTGAGGGTCAGGCTTCGGGGAAGGGTTAGGGTTAGGGTTCGGGCTAGGGTTAGGGTTAGGGGACGGGGACGGTTTAGGGTCCAGGTGAGGGTACGACAACGCTTTAGGGGGAGCGTACGTGTGAGGGCGCGGCTTAGTGTCAGCGTACGGGTTAGGATTAGGGGACGGCTGAGGGTCAGGCTTCGGGGAAGGGTTAGGGTTAGGGTTCGGGCTAGGGTTAGGGTTAGGGGACGGGGACGGTTTAGGGTCCAGGTGAGGGTACGAGAACGCTTTAGGGGGAGCGTACGTGTCAGGGCGCGGCTTAGTGTCAGCGTACGGGTTAGGATTAGGGGACGGGTGAGGGTCAGGCTTGGGGGAAGGGTTAGGGTTAGGGTTCGGGCTAGGGTTAGGGTTAGGGGACGGGGACGGTTTAGGGTCCAGGTGAGGGTACGACAACGCTTTAGGGGGAGCGTACGTGTGAGGGCGCGGGTTAGTGTTAGCGTACGGGTTAGAATTAGGGGACGGGTGAGTGTCAGGCTTCGGGGAAGGGTTAAGGTTAGGGTTAGGGTTAGGGGACGGGGACGGTTTAGGGTCCAGGTGAGGGTACGACAACGTTTTAGGGGGAGCGTACGTGTGAGGGCGCGGGTTAGTGTCAGCGTACGGGTTAGGATTAGGGGACGGCTGAGGGTCAGGCTTCGGGGAAGGGTTAGGGTTAGGGTTCAGGCTATGGTTAGGGGACGGGGACGGGGACGGTTTAGGGTCCAGGTGAGGGTACGACAACGCTTTAGGGGGAGCGTACGTGTGAGGGCGCGGGTTAGTGTCAGCGTACGGTTTAGGATTAGGGGACGGGTGAGGGTCAGGCTTCGGGGAAGGGTTAGGGTTAGGGTTCGGGCTAGGGTTAGGGTTAGGGGACGGGGACGGTTTAGGGTCCAGGTGAGGGTACGACAACGCTTTAGGGGCAGCATACGTGTGAGGGCGCGGGTTAGTGTCAGCGTACGGGTTAGGATTAGGGGACAGGTGAGGGTCAGGCTTTGGGGAAGGGTTAGGGTTAGGGTTCGGGCTAGGGTTAGGGTTAGGGGACGGGGACGGTTTAGGGTCCAGGTGAGGGTACGACAACGCTTTAGGGGGAGCGTACGTGTGAGGGCGCGGGTTAGTGTCAGCGTACGGGTTAGGATTAGGGGACGGGTGAGGGTCAGGCTTCGGGGAAGGCTTAGGGTTAGGGTTCGGGCTAGGGTTAGGGTTAGGGGACGGGGACGGTTTAGGGTCCAGGTGAGGGTACGACAACGCTTTAGGGGCAGCGTACGTGTGAGGGCGCGGGTTAGTGTCAGCGTACGGGTTAGGATTAGGGGACGGGTGAGGGTCAGGCTTCGGGGAAGGGTTAGGGTTAGGGTTCGGGCTAGGGTTAGGGTTAGGGGACGGGGGCGGTTTAGGGTCCAGGTGAGGGTACGACAACGCTTTAGGGGGAGCGTACGTGTGAGGGCGCGGGTTAGTGTCAGCGTACGGGTTAGGATTAGGGGACGGGTGAGGGTCAGGCTTCGGGGAAGGGTTAGGGTTAGGGTTCGGGCTAGGGTTAGGGTTAGGGGACGGGGACGGTTTAGGGTCCAGGTGAGGGTACGACAACGCTTTAGGGGCAGCGTACGTGTGAGGGCGCGGGTTAGTGTCAGCGTACGGGTTAGGATTAGGGGACGGGTGAGGGTCAGGCTTCGGGGAAGGCTTAGGGTTAGGGTTCGGGCTAGGGTTAGGGTTAGGGGACGGGGACGGTTTAGGGTCCAGGTGAGGGTGCGAGAACGCTTTAGGGGGAGCATACGTGTCAGGGCGCGGCTTAGTGTCAGCGTACGGGTTAGGATTATGGGACGTGTGAGGGTCAGGCTTCGGGGAAGGGTTAGGGTTAGGGTTCGGGTTAGGGTTAGGGTTAGGGGACGGGGACGATTTAGGGTCCAGGTGAGGGTATGACAACGCTTTAGGGGGAGCGTACGTGTGAGGGCGCGGGTTAGTGTCAGCGTACGGGTTAGGATTAGGGGACGGGTGAGGGTCAGTCTTGGGGGAAGGGTTAGGGTTAGGGTTCGGGCTAGGGTTAGGGTTAGGGGACGGGGACGGTTTAGGGTCCAGGTGAGGGTACGACAACGCTTTAGGGGGAGCGTACGTGTGAGGGCGCGGGTTAGTGTCAGCGCACGGGTTAGGATTAGGGGACGGGTGAGGGTCAGGCTTCGGGGAAGCGTTAGGGTTAGGGTTCGGCTAGGGTTAGGGTTAGGGGACGGGGACGGTTTAGGGTCCAGGTGAGGGTACGACAACGCTTTAGGGGGAGCGTACGTGTGAGGGCGCGGGTTAGTGTCAGCGTACGGGTTAGGATTAGGGGACGGGTGAGGGTCAGGCTTCGGGGAAGGGTTAGGGTTAGGGTTCGGGCTAGGGTTAGGGTTAGGGGACGGGGACGGTTTAGGGTCCAGGTGAGGGTATGACAACGCTTTAGGGGGAGCGTACGTGTGAGGGCGCGGCTTAGTGTCAGCGTACGGGTTAGGATTAGGGGACGGGTGAGGGTCAGGCTTCGGGGAAGGGTTAGGGTTAGGGTTCGGGCTAGGGTTAGGGTTAGGGGACGGGGACGGTTTAGGGTCCAGGTGAGGGTACGAGAACGCTTTAGGGGGAGCGTACGTGTCAGGGCGCGGGTTAGTGTCAGCGTACGGGTTAGGATTAGGGGACGGGTGAGGGTCAGGCTTGGGGGAAGGGTTAGGGTTAGGGTTCGGGCTAGGGTTAGGGTTAGGGGACGGGGACGGTTTAGGGTCCAGGTGAGGGTACGACAACGCTTTAGGGGGAGCGTACGTGTGAGGGCGCGGGTTAGTGTCAGCGTACGGGTTAGGATTAGGGGACGGGTGAGGGTCAGGCTTCGGGGAAGGGTTAGGGTTAGGGTTCGGGCTAGGGTTAGGGTTAGGGGACGGGGACGGTTTAGGGTCCAGGTGAGGGTACGACAACGCTTTAGGGGCAGCGTACGTGTGAGGGCGCGGGTTAGTGTCAGCGTACGGGTTAGGATTAGGGGACGGGTGAGGGTCAGGCTTCGGGGAAGGCTTAGGGTTAGGGTTCGGGCTAGGGTTAGGGTTAGGGGACGGGGACGGTTTAGGGTCCAGGTGAGGGTACGAGAACGCTTTAGGGGGAGCATACGTGTCAGGGCGCGGCTTAGTGTCAGCGTACGGGTTAGGATTATGGGACGTGTGAGGGTCAGGCTTCGGGGAAGGGTTAGGGTTAGGGTTCGGGTTAGGGTTAGGGTTAGGGGACGGGGACGATTTAGGGTCCAGGTGAGGGTATGACAACGCTTTAGGGGGAGCGTACGTGTGAGGGCGCGGGTTAGTGTCAGCGTACGGGTTAGGATTAGGGGACGGGTGAGGGTCAGGCTTGGGGGAAGGGTTAGGGTTAGGGTTCGGGCTAGGGTTAGGGTTAGGGGACGGGGACGGTTTAGGGTCCAGGTGAGGGTACGACAACGCTTTAGGGGGAGCGTACGTGTGAGGGCGCGGGTTAGTGTCAGCGCACGGGTTAGGATTAGGGGACGGGTGAGGGTCAGGCTTCGGGGAAGCGTTAGGGTTAGGGTTCGGCTAGGGTTAGGGTTAGGGGACGGGGACGGTTTAGGGTCCAGGTGAGGGTACGACAACGCTTTAGGGGGAGCGTACGTGTGAGGGCGCGGGTTAGTGTCAGCGTACGGGTTAGGATTAGGGGACGGGTGAGGGTCAGGCTTCGGGGAAGGGTTAGGGTTAGGGTTCGGGCTAGGGTTAGGGTTAGGGGACGGGGACGGTTTAGGGTCCAGGTGAGGGTATGACAACGCTTTAGGGGGAGCGTACGTGTGAGGGCGCGGCTTAGTGTCAGCGTACGGGTTAGGATTAGGGGACGGGTGAGGGTCAGGCTTCGGGGAAGGGTTAGGGTTAGGGTTCGGGCTAGGGTTAGGGTTAGGGGACGGGGACGGTTTAGGGTCCAGGTGAGGGTACGAGAACGCTTTAGGGGGAGCGTACGTGTCAGGGCGCGGGTTAGTGTCAGCGTACGGGTTAGGATTAGGGGACGGGTGAGGGTCAGGCTTGGGGGAAGGGTTAGGGTTAGGGTTCGGGCTAGGGTTAGGGTTAGGGGACGGGGACGGTTTAGGGTCCAGGTGAGGGTACGACAACGCTTTAGGGGGAGCGTACGTGTGAGGGCGCGGGTTAGTGTCAGCGTACGGGTTAGGATTAGGGGACGGGTGAGGGTCAGGCTTCGGGGAAGGGTTAGGGTTAGGGTTCGGGCTAGGGTTAGGGTTAGGGGACGGGGACGGTTTAGGGTCCAGGTGAGGGTACGACAACGCTTTAGGGGCAGCGTACGTGTGAGGGCGCGGGTTAGTGTCAGCGTACGGGTTAGGATTAGGGGACGGGTGAGGGTCAGGCTTCGGGGAAGGCTTAGGGTTAGGGTTCGGGCTAGGGTTAGGGTTAGGGGACGGGGACGGTTTAGGGTCCAGGTGAGGGTACGAGAACGCTTTAGGGGGAGCATACGTGTCAGGGCGCGGCTTAGTGTCAGCGTACGGGTTAGGATTATGGGACGTGTGAGGGTCAGGCTTCGGGGAAGGGTTAGGGTTAGGGTTCGGGTTAGGGTTAGGGTTAGGGGACGGGGACGATTTAGGGTCCAGGTGAGGGTATGACAACGCTTTAGGGGGAGCGTACGTGTGAGGGCGCGGGTTAGTGTCAGCGTACGGGTTAGGATTAGGGGACGGGTGAGGGTCAGGCTTGGGGGAAGGGTTAGGGTTAGGGTTCGGGCTAGGGTTAGGGTTAGGGGACGGGGACGGTTTAGGGTCCAGGTGAGGGTACGACAACACTTTAGGGGGAGCGTACGTGTGAGGGCGCGGGTTAGTGTCAGCGCACGGGTTAGGATTAGGGGACGGGTGAGGGTCAGGCTTCGGGGAAGCGTTAGGGTTAGGGTTCGGCTAGGGTTAGGGTTAGGGGACGGGGACGGTTTAGGGTCCAGGTGAGGGTACGACAACGCTTTAGGGGGAGCGTACGTGTGAGGGCGCGGCTTAGTGTCAGCGTACGGGTTAGGATTAGGGGACGGGTGAGGGTCAGGCTTCGGGGAAGGGTTAGGGTTAGGGTTCGGGCTAGGGTTAGGGTTAGGGGACGGGGACGGTTTAGGGTCCAGGTGAGGGTATGACAACGCTTTAGGGGGAGCGTACGTGTGAGGGCGCGGCTTAGTGTCAGCGTACGGGTTAGGATTAGGGGACGGGTGAGGGTCAGGCTTCGGGGAAGGGTTAGGGTTAGGGTTCGGGCTAGGGTTAGGGTTAGGGGACGGGGACGGTTTAGGGTCCAGGTGAGGGTACGAGAACGCTTTAGGGGGAGCGTACGTGTGAGGGCGCGGGTTAGTGTCAGCGTACGGGTTAGGATTAGGGGACGGGTGAGGGTCAGGCTTCGGGGAAGGGTTAGGGTTAGGGTTCGGGTTAGGGTTAGGGTTAGGGGACGGGGACGGTTTAGGGTCCAGGTGAGGGTACGACAACGTTTTAGGGGGAGCGTACGTGTGAGGGCGCGGGTTAGTGTCAGCGTACGGGTTAGGATTAGGGGACGGCTGAGGGTCAGGCTTCGGGGAAGGGTTAGGGTTAGGGTTCGGGTTAGGGTTAGGGTTAGGGGACGGGGACGGTTTAGGGTCCAGGTGAGGGTACGACAACGTTTTAGGGGGAGCGTACGTGTGAGGGCGCGGGTTAGTGTCAGCGTACGGGTTAGGATTAGGGGACGGCTGAGGGTCAGGCTTCTGGGAAGGGTTAGGGTTAGGGTTCGGGCTATGGTTAGGGGACGGGGACGGGGACGGTTTAGGGTCCAGGTGAGGGTACGACAACGCTTTAGGGGGAGCGTACGTGTGAGGGCGCGGGTTAGTGTCAGCGTACGGGTTAGGATTAGGGGACGGGTGAGGGTCAGGCTTCGGGGAAGGGTTAGGGTTAGGGTTCGGGCTAGGGTTAGGGTTAGGGGACGGGGACGGTTTAGGGTCCAGGTGAGGGTACGACAACGCTTTAGGGGCAGCGTACGTGTGAGGGCGCGGCTTAGTGTCAGCGTACGGGTTAGGATTAGGGGACGGCTGAGGGTCAGGCTTCGGGGAAGGGTTAGGGTTAGGGTTCGGGCTAGGGTTAGGGTTAGGGGACGGGGACGGTTTAGGGTCCAGGTGAGGGTACGAGAACGCTTTAGGGGGAGCGTACGTGTCAGGGCGCGGCTTAGTGTCAGCGTACGGGTTAGGATTAGGGGACGGGTGAGGGTCAGGCTTGGGGGAAGGGTTAGGGTTAGGGTTCGGGCTAGGGTTAGGGTTAGGGGACGGGGACGGTTTAGGGTCCAGGTGAGGGTACGACAACGCTTTAGGGGGAGCGTACGTGTGAGGGCGCGGGTTAGTGTTAGCGTACGGGTTAGAATTAGGGGACGGGTGAGGGTCAGGCTTCGGGGAAGGGTTAAGGTTAGGGTTAGGGTTAGGGGACGGGGACGGTTTAGGGTCCAGGTGAGGGTACGACAACGTTTTAGGGGGAGCGTACGTGTGAGGGCGCGGGTTAGTGTCAGCGTACGGGTTAGGATTAGGGGACGGCTGAGGGTCAGGCTTCGGGGAAGGGTTAGGGTTAGGGTTCAGGCTATGGTTAGGGGACGGGGACGGGGACGGTTTAGGGTCCAGGTGAGGGTACGACAACGCTTTAGGGGGAGCGTACGTGTGAGGGCGCGGGTTAGTGTCAGCGTACGGTTTAGGATTAGGGGACGGGTGAGGGTCAGGCTTCGGGGAAGTGTTAGGGTTAGGGTTCGGGCTAGGGTTAGGGTTAGGGGACGGGGACGGTTTAGGGTCCAGGTGAGGGTACGACAACGCTTTAGGGGCAGCGTACGTGTGAGGGCGCGGGTTAGTGTCAGCGTACGGGTTAGGATTAGGGGACGGGTGAGGGTCAGGCTTCGGGGAAGGCTTAGGGTTAGGGTTCGGGCTAGGGTTAGGGTTAGGGGACGGGGACGGTTTAGGGTCCAGGTGAGGGTACGACAACGCTTTAGGGGCAGCGTACGTGTGAGGGCGCGGGTTAGTGTCAGCGTACGGGTTAGGATTAGGGGACGGGTGAGGGTCAGGCTTCGGGGAAGGCTTAGGGTTAGGGTTCGGGCTAGGGTTAGGGTTAGGGGACGGGGACGGTTTAGGGTCCAGGTGAGGGTACGAGAACGCTTTAGGGGGAGCATACGTGTCAGGGCGCGGCTTAGTGTCAGCGTACGGGTTAGGATTATGGGACGTGTGAGGGTCAGGCTTCGGGGAAGGGTTAGGGTTAGGGTTCGGGTTAGGGTTAGGGTTAGGGGACGGGGACGATTTAGGGTCCAGGTGAGGGTATGACAACGCTTTAGGGGGAGCGTACGTGTGAGGGCGCGGGTTAGTGTCAGCGTACGGGTTAGGATTAGGGGACGGGTGAGGGTCAGGCTTGGGGGAAGGGTTAGGGTTAGGGTTCGGGCTAGGGTTAGGGTTAGGGGACGGGGACGGTTTAGGGTCCAGGTGAGGGTACGACAACGCTTTAGGGGGAGCGTACGTGTGAGGGCGCGGGTTAGTGTCAGCGCACGGGTTAGGATTAGGGGACGGGTGAGGGTCAGGCTTCGGGGAAGCGTTAGGGTTAGGGTTCGGCTAGGGTTAGGGTTAGGGGACGGGGACGGTTTAGGGTCCAGGTGAGGGTACGACAACGCTTTAGGGGGAGCGTACGTGTGAGGGCGCGGGTTAGTGTCAGCGTACGGGTTAGGATTAGGGGACGGGTGAGGGTCAGGCTTCGGGGAAGGGTTAGGGTTAGGGTTCGGGCTAGGGTTAGGGTTAGGGGACGGGGACGGTTTAGGGTCCAGGTGAGGGTATGACAACGCTTTAGGGGGAGCGTACGTGTGAGGGCGCGGCTTAGTGTCAGCGTACGGGTTAGGATTAGGGGACGGGTGAGGGTCAGGCTTCGGGGAAGGGTTAGGGTTAGGGTTCGGGCTAGGGTTAGGGTTAGGGGACGGGGACGGTTTAGGGTCCAGGTGAGGGTACGACAACACTTTAGGGGCAGCGTACGTGTGAGGGCGCGGGTTAGTGTCAGCGTACGGGTTAGGATTAGGGGACGGGTGAGGGTCAGGCTTCGGGGAAGGCTTAGGGTTAGGGTTCGGGCTAGGGTTAGGGTTAGGGGACGGGGACGGTTTAGGGTCCAGGTGAGGGTACGAGAACGCTTTAGGGGGAGCATACGTGTCAGGGCGCGGCTTAGTGTCAGCGTACGGGTTAGGATTATGGGACGTGTGAGGGTCAGGCTTCGGGGAAGGGTTAGGGTTAGGGTTCGGGTTAGGGTTAGGGTTAGGGGACGGGGACGATTTAGGGTCCAGGTGAGGGTATGACAACGCTTTAGGGGGAGCGTACGTGTGAGGGCGCGGGTTAGTGTCAGCGTACGGGTTAGGATTAGGGGACGGGTGAGGGTCAGGCTTGGGGGAAGGGTTAGGGTTAGGGTTCGGGCTAGGGTTAGGGTTAGGGGACGGGGACGGTTTAGGGTCCAGGTGAGGGTACGACAACACTTTAGGGGGAGCGTACGTGTGAGGGCGCGGGTTAGTGTCAGCGCACGGGTTAGGATTAGGGGACGGGTGAGGGTCAGGCTTCGGGGAAGCGTTAGGGTTAGGGTTCGGCTAGGGTTAGGGTTAGGGGACGGGGACGGTTTAGGGTCCAGGTGAGGGTACGACAACGCTTTAGGGGGAGCGTACGTGTGAGGGCGCGGCTTAGTGTCAGCGTACGGGTTAGGATTAGGGGACGGGTGAGGGTCAGGCTTCGGGGAAGGGTTAGGGTTAGGGTTCGGGCTAGGGTTAGGGTTAGGGGACGGGGACGGTTTAGGGTCCAGGTGAGGGTATGACAACGCTTTAGGGGGAGCGTACGTGTGAGGGCGCGGCTTAGTGTCAGCGTACGGGTTAGGATTAGGGGACGGGTGAGGGTCAGGCTTCGGGGAAGGGTTAGGGTTAGGGTTCGGGCTAGGGTTAGGGTTAGGGGACGGGGACGGTTTAGGGTCCAGGTGAGGGTACGAGAACGCTTTAGGGGGAGCGTACGTGTGAGGGCGCGGGTTAGTGTCAGCGTACGGGTTAGGATTAGGGGACGGGTGAGGGTCAGGCTTCGGGGAAGGGTTAGGGTTAGGGTTCGGGTTAGGGTTAGGGTTAGGGGACGGGGACGGTTTAGGGTCCAGGTGAGGGTACGACAACGTTTTAGGGGGAGCGTACGTGTGAGGGCGCGGGTTAGTGTCAGCGTACGGGTTAGGATTAGGGGACGGCTGAGGGTCAGGCTTCGGGGAAGGGTTAGGGTTAGGGTTCGGGCTATGGTTAGGGGACGGGGACGGGGACGGTTTAGGGTCCAGGTGAGGGTACGACAACGCTTTAGGGGGAGCGTACGTGTGAGGGCGTGGGTTAGTGTCAGCGTACGGGTTAGGATTAGGGGACGGGTGAGGGTCAGGCTTCGGGGAAGGGTTAGGGTTAGGGTTCGGGCTAGGGTTAGGGTTAGGGGACGGGGACGGTTTAGGGTCCAGGTGAGGGTACGACAACGCTTTAGGGGGAGCGTACGTGTGAGGGCGCGGCTTAGTGTCAGCGTACGGGTTAGGATTAGGGGACGGCTGAGGGTCAGGCTTCGGGGAAGGGTTAGGGTTAGGGTTCGGGCTAGGGTTAGGGTTAGGGGACGGGGACGGTTTAGGGTCCAGGTGAGGGTACGAGAACGCTTTAGGGGGAGCGTACGTGTGAGGGCGCGGCTTAGTGTCAGCGTACGGGTTAGGATTAGGGGACGGGTGAGGGTCAGGCTTGGGGGAAGTGTTAGGGTTAGGGTTCGGGCTAGGGTTAGGGTTAGGGGACGGGGACGGTTTAGGGTCAAGGTGACGGTACGACAACGCTTTAGGGGGAGCGTACGTGTGAAGGCGCGGGTTAGTGTTAGCGTACGGGTTAGAATTAGGGGACGGGTGAGGGTCAGGCTTCGGGGAAGTGTTAGGGTTAGGGTTAGGGTTAGGGGACGGGGACGGTTTAGGGTCCAGGTGAGGGTACGACAACGTTTTAGGGGGAGCGTACGTGTGAGGGCGCAGGTTAGTGTCAGCGTACGGGTTAGGATTAGGGGACGGCTGAGGGTCAGGCTTCGGGGAAGGGTTAGGGTTAGGGTTCAGGCTATGGTTAGGGGACGGGGACGGGGACGGTTTAGGGTCCAGGTGAGGGTACGACAACGCTTTAGGGGGAGCGTACGTGTGAGGGCGCGGGTTAGTGTCAGCGTACGGTTTAGGATTAGGGGACGGGTGAGGGTCAGGCTTCGGGGAAGGGTTAGGGTTAGTGTTCGGGCTAGGGTTAGGGTTAGGGGACGGGGACGGTTTAGGGTCCAGGTGAGGGTACGACAACGCTTTAGGGGCAGCATACGTGTGAGGGCGCGGGTTAGTGTCAGCGTACGGGTTAGGATTAGGGGACGGGTGAGGGTCAGGCTTCGGGGAAGGGTTAGGGTTAGGGTTCGGGCTAGGGTTAGGGTTAGGGGACGGGGACGGTTTAGGGTCCAGGTGAGGGTACGACAACGCTTTAGGGGGAGCGTACGTGTGAGGGCGCGGGTTAGTGTCAGCGTACGGGTTAGGATTAGGGGACGGGTGAGGGTCAGGCTTCGGGGAAGGCTTAGGGTTAGGGTTCGGGCTAGGGTTAGGGTTAGGGGACGGGGACGGTTTAGGGTCCAGGTGAGGGTACGACAACGCTTTAGGGGCAGCGTACGTGTGAGGGCGCGGGTTAGTGTCAGCGTACGGGTTAGGATTAGGGGACGGGTGAGGGTCAGGCTTCGGGGAAGGGTTAGGGTTAGGGTTCGGGCTAGGGTTAGGGTTAGGGGACGGGGACGGTTTAGGGTCCAGGTGAGGGTACGACAACGCTTTAGGGGGAGCGTACGTGTGAGGGCGCGGGTTAGTGTCAGCGTACGGGTTAGGATTAGGGGACGGGTGAGGGTCAGGCTTCGGGGAAGGCTTAGGGTTAGGGTTCGGGCTAGGGTTAGGGTTAGAGGACGGGGACGGTTTAGGGTCCAGCTGAGGGTACGACAACGCTTTAGAGGGAGCGTACGTGTGAGGGCGCGGGTTAGTGTCAGCGTACGGGTTAGGATTAGGGGACGGGTGAGGGTCAGGCTTCGGGGAAGGGTTAGGGTTAGGGTTCGGGCTAGGGTTAGGGTTAGGGGACAGGGACGGTTTAGGGTCCAGGTGAGGGTACGACAACGCTTTAGGGGCAGCGTACGTGTGAGGGCGCGGGTTAGTGTCAGCGTACGGGTTAGGATTAGGGGACGGGTGAGGGTCAGGCTTCGGGGAAGGGTTAGGGTTAGGGTTCGGGCTAGGGTTAGGGTTAGGGGACGGGGACGGTTTAGGGTCCAGGTGAGGGTACGGGAACGCTTTAGGGGGAGCGTACGTGTCAGGGCGCAGCTTAGTGTCAGCGTACGGGTTAGGATTATGGGACGTGTGAGGGTCAGGCTTCGGGGAAGGGTTAGGGTTAGGGTTCGGGTTAGGGTTAGGTTTAGGGGACGGGGACGATTTAGGGTCCAGGTGAGGGTACGACAATGCTTTAGGGGGAGCGTACGTGTGAGGGCGCGGGTTAGTGTCAGCGTACGAGTTAGGATTAGGGGACGGGTGAGGGTCAGGCTTGGGGGAAGGGTTAGGGTTAGGGTTCGGTCTAGGGTTAGGGTTAGGGGACGGGGACGGTTTAGGGTCCAGGTGAGGGTACGACAACGCTTTAGGGGGAGCGTACGTGTGAGGGCGCGGGTTAGTGTCAGCGCACGGGTTAGGATTAGGGGACGGGTGAGGGTCAGGCTTCGGGGAAGCGTTAGGGTTAGGGTTCGGCTAGGGTTAGGGTTAGGGGACGGGGACGGTTTAGGGTCCAGGTGAGGGTACGACAACGCTTTAGGGGGAGCGTACGTGTGAGGTCGCGGGTTAGTGTCAGCGTACGGGTTAGGATTAGGGGACGGGTGAGGGTCAGGCTTCGGGGAAGGGTTAGGGTTAGGGTTCGGGCTAGGGTTAGGGTTAGGGGACGGGGACGGTTTAGGGTCCAGGTGAGGGTACGAGAACGATTTAGGGGGAGCGTACGTGTGAGGGCGCGGGTTAGTGTCAGCGTACGGGTTAGGATTAGGGGACGGGTGAGGGTCAGGCTTCGGGGAAGGGTTAGGGTTAGTGTTCGGGCTAGGGTTAGGGTTAGGGGACGGGGACGGTTTAGGGTCCAGGTGAGGGTACGACAATGCTTTAGGGGGAGCGTACGTGTGAGGGCGCGGGTTAGTGTCAGCGTACGGGTTAGGATTAGGGGACGGGTGAGGGTCAGGCTTCGGGGAAGGGTTAGGGTTAGTGTTCGGGCTAGGGTTAGGGTTAGGGGACGGGGACGGTTTAGGGAGCAGGTGAGGGTACGACAACGCTTTAGGGGGAGCGTACGTGTGAGGGCGCGGGTTAGTGTCAGCGTACAGGTTAGGGTTAGGGGACGGGTGAGGGTCAGGCTTCGGGGAAGGGTTAGGGTTAGGGTTCGGGCTAGGGTTAGGGTTAGGGGACGGGGACGGTTTAGGGTCCAGGTGAGGGTACGAGAACGCTTTAGGGGGAGCGTACATGTGAGGGCGCGGGTTAGTGTCAGCGTACGGGTTAGGATTAGGGGACAGGTGAGGGTCAGGCTTCGGGGAAGGCTTAGGGTTAGGGTTCGGGCTAGGGTTAGGGTTAGAGGACGGGGACGGTTTAGGGTCCAGGTGAGGGTACGAGCACGCTTTAGGGGGAGCGTACGTGTGAGGGCGCGGGTTAGTGTCAGCGTACGGGTTAGGATTACGGGACAGGTGAGGGTCAGGCTTCGGGGAAGGGTTAGGGTTAGTGTTCGGGCTAGGGTTAGGGTTAGGGGACGGGGACGGTTTAGGGTCCAGGTGAGGGTACGAGAACGCTTTAGGGGGAGCGTACGTGTGAGGGCGCGGGTTAGTGTCAGCGTACGGGTTAGGATTAGGGGACGGGTGAGGGTCAGGCTTCGGGGAAGGCTTAGGGTTAGGGTTCGGGCTAGGGTTAGGGTTAGGGGACGGGGACGGTTTTGGGTCCAGGTGAGGGTACGAGAACGCTTTAGGGGGAGCGTACGTGTGAGGGCGCGGGTTAATGTCAGCGTACGGGTTAGGATTAGGGGACGGGTGAGGGTCAGGCTTCGGGGAAGGGTTAGGGTTAGGGTTCGGGCTAGGGTTAGGGTTAGGGGACGGAGACGGTTTAGGGTCCAGTTGAGGGTACGACAACGCTTTAGGGGGAGCGTACGTGTGAGGGCGTGGGTTAGTGTCAGCGTACGGGTTAGGATTAGGGGACGGGTGAGGGTCAGGCTTCGGGGAAGGGTTAGGGTTAGGGTTCGGGCTAGGGTTAGGGTTAGGGGACGGGGAAGGTTTAGGGTCCAGGTGAGGGTACGACAACGCTTTAGGGGGAGCGTACGTGTGAGGGCGCGGCTTAGTGTCAGCGTACGGGTTAGGATTAGGGGACGGGTGAGGGTCAGGCTTCGGGGAAGGGTTAGGGTTAGGGTTCGGGCTAGGGTTAGGGTTAGGGGACGGGGACGGTTTAGGGTCCAGGTGAGGGTACGAGAACGCTTTCGGGGGAGCGTACGTGTCAGGGCGCGGCTTAGTGTCAGCGTACGGGTTAGGATTAGGGGACGGCTGAGGGTCAGGCTTGGGGGAAGGGTTAGGGTTAGGGTTCGGGCTAGGGTTAGGGTTAGGGGACGGGGACGGTTTAGGGTCCAGGTGAGGGTACGACAATGCTTTAGGGGGAGCGTACGTGTGAGGTCGCGGGTTAGTGTCAGCGTACGGGTTAGGATTAGGGGACGGGTGAGGGTCAGGCTTCGGGGAAGGGTTAGGGTTAGGGTTCGGGTTAGGGTTAGGGTTAGGGGACGGGGACGGTTTAGGGTCCAGGTGAGGGTACGACAACGTTTTAGGGGGAGCGTACGTGTGAGGGCGCGGGTTAGTGTCAGCGTACGGGTTAGGATTAGGGGACGGGTGAGGGTCAGGCTTCGGGGAAGGGTTAGGGTTAGGGTTCGGGCTATGGTTAGGGGACGGGGACGGGGACGGTTTAGGGTCCAGGTGAGGGTACGACAACGCTTTAGGGGGAGCGTACGTGTGAGGGCGCGGGTTAGTGTCAGCGTACGGGTTAGGATTAGGGGACGGGTGAGGGTCAGGCTTCGGGGAAGGGTTAGGGTTAGGGTTCGGGCTAGGGTAAGGGTTAGGGGACGGGGACGGTTTAGGGTCCAGGTGAGGGTACGACAACGCTTTAGGGGGAGCGTACGTGTGAGGGCGCGGCTTAGTGTCAGCGTACGGGTTAGGATTAGGGGACGGCTGAGGGTCAGGCTTCGGGGAAGGGTTAGGGTTAGGGTTCGGGCTAGGGTTAGGGTTAGGGGACGGGGACGGTTTAGGGTCCCGGTGAGGATACGACAACGCTTTAGGATGAGCGTACGTGTGAGGGCGCGGGTTAGTGTCAGCGTACGGGTTAGGGTTAGGGGACGGGTGAGGGTCAGGCTTCGGGGAAGGGTTAGGGTTAGGGTTCGGGCTAGGGTTAGGGTTAGGGGACGGGGACGGTTTAGGGTCCAGGTGAGGGTACGAGAACGCTTTAGGGGGAGCGTACATGTGAGGGCGCGGGTTAGTGTCAGCGTACGGGTTAGGATTAGGGGACGGGTGAGGGTCAGGCTTCGGGGAAGGCTTAGGGTTAGGGTTCGGGCTAGGGTTAGGGTTAGAGGACGGGGACGGTTTAGGGTCCAGGTGAGGGTACGAGCACGCTTTAGGGGGAGCGTACGTGTGAGGGCGCGGGTTAGTGTCAGCGTACGGGTTAGGATTAGGGGACGGGTGAGGGTCAGGCTTCGGGGAAGGGTTAGGGTTAGGGTTCGGGCTAGGGTTAGGTTTAGGGGACGGAGACGGTTTAGGGTCCAGGTGAGGGTACGACAACGCTTTAGGGGGACCGTACGTGTGAGGGCGCGGGTTAGTGTCAGCGTACGGGTTAGGATTAGGGGACGGGTGAGGGTCAGGCTTCGGGGAAGGGTTAGGGTTAGGGTTCGGGCTAGGGTTAGGGTTAGGGGACGGGGACGGTTTAGGGTCCAAGTGAGGGTACGACAACGCTTTAGGGGCAGCGTACGTGTGAGGGCGCGGGTTAGTGTCAGCGTACGGGTTAGGATTAGGGGACGGGTGAGGGTCAGGCTTCGGGGAAGCGTTAGGGTTAGGGTTCGGGCTAGGGTTAGGGTTAGGGGACGGGGACGGTTTAGGGTCCAGGTGAGGGTACGACAACGCTTTAGGGGGAGCGTACGTGTGAGGGCGCGGGTTAGTGTCAGCGTACGGGTTAGGATTAGGGGACGGGTGAGGGTCAGGCTTCGGGGAAGCGTTAGGGTTAGGGTTCCGGCTAGGGTTAGGGTTAGGGGACGGGGACGGTTTAGGGTCCAGGTGAGGGTACGACAACGCTTTAGGATGAGCGTACGTGTGAGGGCGCGGGTTAGTGTCAGCGTACGGGTTAGGATTAGGGGATGGCTGAGGGTCAGGCTTCGGGGAAGGGTTAGGGTTAGGGTTCAGGCTATGGTTAGGGGACGGGGACGGGGACGGTTTAGGGTACAGGTGAGGGTACGACAACGCTTTAGGGGCAGCGTACGTGTGAGGGCGCGGGTTAGTGTCAGCGTACGGGTTAGGATTAGGGGACGGGTGAGGGTCAGGCTTCGGGGAAGGGTTAGGGTTAGGGTTCGGGCTAGGGTTAGGGTTAGGGGACGGGGACGGTTTAGGGTCCAGGTGAGGGTACGACAACGCTTTAGGGGGAGCGTACGTGTGAGGGCGCGGGTTAGTGTCAGCGTACGGCTTAGGATTAGGGGACGGGTGAGGGTCAGGCTTCGGGGAAGGGTTAGGGTTAGGGTTCGGGCTAGGGTTAGGGTTAGGGGACGGGGACGGTTTAGGGTCCAGGTGAGGGTACGACAACGCTTTAGGGGCAGCGTACGTGTGAGGGCGCGGGTTAGTGTCAGCGTACGGGTTAGGATTAGGGGACGGGTGAGGGTCAGGCTTCGGGGAAGGGTTAGGGTTAGGGTTCGGGCTAGGGTTAGGGTTAGGGGACGGGGACGGTTTAGGGTCCAGGTGAGGGTACGACAACGCTTTAGGGGGAGCGTACGTGTGAGGGCGCGGGTTAGTGTCAGCGTACGGGTTAGGATTAGGGGACGGGTGAGGTTCAGGCTTCGGGGAAGGCTTAGGGTTAGGGTTCGGGCTAGGGTTAGGGTTAGAGGACGGGGACGGTTTAGGGTCCAGGTGAGGGTACGACAACGCTTTAGAGGGAGCGTACGTGTGAGGGCGCGGGTTAGTGTCAGCGTACGGGTTAGGATTAGGGGACGGGTGAGGGTCAGGCTTCGGGGAAGGGTTAGGGTTAGGGTTCGGGCTAGGGTTAGGGTTAGGGGACGGGGACGGTTTAGGGTCCAGGTGAGGGTACGAGAACGCTTTAGGGGGAGCGTACGTGTGAGGGCGCGGGTTAGTGTCAGCGTACGGGTTAGGATTAGGGGACGGGTGAGGGTCAGGCTTCGGGGAAGGGTTAGGGTTAGGGTTCGGGCTAGGGTTAGGGTTAGGGGACGGGGACGGTTTAGGGTCCAGGTGAGGGTACGACAACGCTTTAGGGGCAGCGTACGTGTGAGGGCGCGGGTTAGTGTCAGCGTACGGGTTAGGATTAGGGGACGGGTGAGGGTCAGGCTTCGGGGAAGGGTTAGGGTTAGGGTTAGGGTTAGGGGACGGGGACGGTTTAGGGTCCAGGTGAGGGTACGAGAATGCTTTAGGGGGAGCGTACGTGTCAGGGCGCGGCTTAGTGTCAGCGTACGGGTTAGGATTATGGGACGGGTGAGGGTCAGGCTTCGGGGAAGGGTTAGGGTTAGGGTTCGGGTTAGGGTTAGGGTTAGGGGACGGGGACGATTTAGGGTCCAGGTGAGGGTACGACAACGCTTTAGGGGGAGCGTACGTGTGAGGGCGCGGGTTAGTGTCAGCGTACGGGTTAGGATTAGGGGACGGGTGAGGGTCAGGCTTGGGGGAAGGGTTAGGGTTAGGGTTCGGGCTAGGGTTAGGGTTAGGGGACGGGGACGGTTTAGGGTCCAGGTGAGGGTACGACAACGCTTTAGGGGGAGCGTACGTGTGAGGGCGCGGGTTAGTGTCAGCGCACGGGTTAGGATTAGGGGACGGGTGAGGGTCAGGCTTCGGGGAAGCGTTAGGGTTAGGGTTCGGCTAGGGTTAGGGTTAGGGGACGGGGACGGTTTAGGGTCCAGGTGAGGGTACGACAACGCTTTAGGGGGAGCGTACGTGTGAGGGCACGGGTTAGTGTCAGCGTACGGGTTAGGATTAGGGGACGGGTGAGGGTCAGGCTTCGGGGAAGGGTTAGGGTTAGGGTTCGGGCTAGGGTAAGGGTTAGGGGACGGGGACGGTTTAGGGTCCAGGTGAGGGTACGACAACGCTTTAGGGGGAGCGTACGTGTGAGGGCGCGGCTTAGTGTCAGCGTACGGGTTAGGATTAGGGGACGGGTGAGGGTCAGGCTTCGGGGAAGGGTTAGGGTTAGGGTTCGGGCTAGGGTTAGGGTTAGGGGACGGGGACGGTTTAGGGTCCAGGTGAGGGTACGAGAACGCTTTAGGGGGAGCGTACGTTTGAGGGCGCGGGTTAGTGTCAGCGTACGGGTTAGGATTAGGGGACGGCTGAGGGTCAGGCTTCGGGGAAGTGTTAGGGTTAGGGTTCAGGCTATGGTTAGGGGACGGGGACGGGGACGGTTTAGGGTCCAGGTGAGGGTACGACAACGCTTTAGGGGGAGCGTACGTGTGAGGGCGCGGGTTAGTGTCAGCGTACGGGTTAGGATTAGGGGACGGGTGAGGGTCAGGCTTCGGGGAAGGGTTAGGGTTAGGGTTCGGGCTAGGGTTAGGGTTAGGGGACGGGGACGGTTTAGGGTCCAGGTGAGGGTACGACAACGCTTTAGGGGCAGCGTACGTGTGAGGGCGCGGGTTAGTGTCAGCGTACGGGTTAGGATTAGGGGACGGGTGAGGGTCAGGCTTCGGGGAAGGGTTAGGGTTAGGGTTCGGGCTAGGGTTAGGGTTAGGGGACGGGGACGGTTTAGGGTCCAGGTGAGGGTACGACAACGCTTTAGGGGGAGCGTACGTGTGAGGGCGCGGGTTAGTGTCAGCGTACGGCTTAGGATTAGGGGACGGGTGAGAGTCAGGCTTCGGGGAAGGGTTAGGGTTAGGGTTCGGGCTAGGGTTAGGGTTAGGGGACGGGGACGGTTTAGGGTCCAGGTGAGGGTACGACAACGCTTTAGGGGGAGCGTACGTGTGAGGGCGCGGGTTAGTGTCAGCGTACGGGTTAGGATTAGGGGACGGGTGAGGGTCAGGCTTCGGGGAAGGGTTAGGGTTAGGGTTCGGGCTAGGGTTAGGGTTAGGGGACGGGGACGGTTTAGGGTCCAGGTGAGGGTATGACAACGCTTTAGGGGGAGCGTACGTGTGAGGGCGCGGCTTAGTGTCAGCGTACGGGTTAGGATTAGGGGACGGGTGAGGGTCAGGCTTCGGGGAAGGGTTAGGGTTAGGGTTCGGGCTAGGGTTAGGGTTAGGGGACGGGGACGGTTTAGGGTCCAGGTGAGGGTACGAGAACGCTTTAGGGGGAGCGTACGTGTCAGGGCGCGGGTTAGTGTCAGCGTACGGGTTAGGATTAGGGGACGGGTGAGGGTCAGGCTTGGGGGAAGGGTTAGGGTTAGGGTTCGGGCTAGGGTTAGGGTTAGGGGACGGGGACGGTTTAGGGTCCAGGTGAGGGTACGACAACGCTTTAGGGGGAGCGTACGTGTGAGGGCGCGGGTTAGTGTCAGCGTACGGGTTAGGATTAGGGGACGGGTGAGGGTCAGGCTTCGGGGAAGGGTTAGGGTTAGGGTTCGGGCTAGGGTTAGGGTTAGGGGACGGGGACGGTTTAGGGTCCAGGTGAGGGTACGACAACGCTTTAGGGGCAGCGTACGTGTGAGGGCGCGGGTTAGTGTCAGCGTACGGGTTAGGATTAGGGGACGGGTGAGGGTCAGGCTTCGGGGAAGGCTTAGGGTTAGGGTTCGGGCTAGGGTTAGGGTTAGGGGACGGGGACGGTTTAGGGTCCAGGTGAGGGTACGAGAACGCTTTAGGGGGAGCATACGTGTCAGGGCGCGGCTTAGTGTCAGCGTACGGGTTAGGATTATGGGACGTGTGAGGGTCAGGCTTCGGGGAAGGGTTAGGGTTAGGGTTCGGGTTAGGGTTAGGGTTAGGGGACGGGGACGATTTAGGGTCCAGGTGAGGGTATGACAACGCTTTAGGGGGAGCGTACGTGTGAGGGCGCGGGTTAGTGTCAGCGTACGGGTTAGGATTAGGGGACGGGTGAGGGTCAGGCTTGGGGGAAGGGTTAGGGTTAGGGTTCGGGCTAGGGTTAGGGTTAGGGGACGGGGACGGTTTAGGGTCCAGGTGAGGGTACGACAACGCTTTAGGGGGAGCGTACGTGTGAGGGCGCGGGTTAGTGTCAGCGCACGGGTTAGGATTAGGGGACGGGTGAGGGTCAGGCTTCGGGGAAGCGTTAGGGTTAGGGTTCGGCTAGGGTTAGGGTTAGGGGACGGGGACGGTTTAGGGTCCAGGTGAGGGTACGACAACGCTTTAGGGGGAGCGTACGTGTGAGGGCGCGGCTTAGTGTCAGCGTACGGGTTAGGATTAGGGGACGGGTGAGGGTCAGGCTTCGGGGAAGGGTTAGGGTTAGGGTTCGGGCTAGGGTTAGGGTTAGGGGACGGGGACGGTTTAGGGTCCAGGTGAGGGTACGAGAACGCTTTCGGGGGAGCGTACGTGTCAGGGCGCGGCTTAGTGTCAGCGTACGGGTTAGGATTAGGGGACGGCTGAGGGTCAGGCTTGGGGGAAGGGTTAGGGTTAGGGTTCGGGCTAGGGTTAGGGTTAGGGGACGGGGACGGTTTAGGGTCCAGGTGAGGGTACGACAATGCTTTAGGGGGAGCGTACGTGTGAGGTCGCGGGTTAGTGTCAGCGTACGGGTTAGGATTAGGGGACGGGTGAGGGTCAGGCTTCGGGGAAGGGTTAGGGTTAGGGTTCGGGTTAGGGTTAGGGTTAGGGGACGGGGACGGTTTAGGGTCCAGGTGAGGGTACGACAACGTTTTAGGGGGAGCGTACGTGTGAGGGCGCGGGTTAGTGTCAGCGTACGGGTTAGGATTAGGGGACGGGTGAGGGTCAGGCTTCGGGGAAGGGTTAGGGTTAGGGTTCGGGCTATGGTTAGGGGACGGGGACGGGGACGGTTTAGGGTCCAGGTGAGGGTACGACAACGCTTTAGGGGGAGCGTACGTGTGAGGGCGCGGGTTAGTGTCAGCGTACGGGTTAGGATTAGGGGACGGGTGAGGGTCAGGCTTCGGGGAAGGGTTAGGGTTAGGGTTCGGGCTAGGGTAAGGGTTAGGGGACGGGGACGGTTTAGGGTCCAGGTGAGGGTACGACAACGCTTTAGGGGGAGCGTACGTGTGAGGGCGCGGCTTAGTGTCAGCGTACGGGTTAGGATTAGGGGACGGCTGAGGGTCAGGCTTCGGGGAAGGGTTAGGGTTAGGGTTCGGGCTAGGGTTAGGGTTAGGGGACGGGGACGGTTTAGGGTCCCGGTGAGGATACGACAACGCTTTAGGATGAGCGTACGTGTGAGGGCGCGGGTTAGTGTCAGCGTACGGGTTAGGGTTAGGGGACGGGTGAGGGTCAGGCTTCGGGGAAGGGTTAGGGTTAGGGTTCGGGCTAGGGTTAGGGTTAGGGGACGGGGACGGTTTAGGGTCCAGGTGAGGGTACGAGAACGCTTTAGGGGGAGCGTACATGTGAGGGCGCGGGTTAGTGTCAGCGTACGGGTTAGGATTAGGGGACGGGTGAGGGTCAGGCTTCGGGGAAGGCTTAGGGTTAGGGTTCGGGCTAGGGTTAGGGTTAGAGGACGGGGACGGTTTAGGGTCCAGGTGAGGGTACGAGCACGCTTTAGGGGGAGCGTACGTGTGAGGGCGCGGGTTAGTGTCAGCGTACGGGTTAGGATTAGGGGACGGGTGAGGGTCAGGCTTCGGGGAAGGGTTAGGGTTAGGGTTCGGGCTAGGGTTAGGTTTAGGGGACGGAGACGGTTTAGGGTCCAGGTGAGGGTACGACAACGCTTTAGGGGGACCGTACGTGTGAGGGCGCGGGTTAGTGTCAGCGTACGGGTTAGGATTAGGGGACGGGTGAGGGTCAGGCTTCGGGGAAGGGTTAGGGTTAGGGTTCGGGCTAGGGTTAGGGTTAGGGGACGGGGACGGTTTAGGGTCCAAGTGAGGGTACGACAACGCTTTAGGGGCAGCGTACGTGTGAGGGCGCGGGTTAGTGTCAGCGTACGGGTTAGGATTAGGGGACGGGTGAGGGTCAGGCTTCGGGGAAGCGTTAGGGTTAGGGTTCGGGCTAGGGTTAGGGTTAGGGGACGGGGACGGTTTAGGGTCCAGGTGAGGGTACGACAACGCTTTAGGGGGAGCGTACGTGTGAGGGCGCGGGTTAGTGTCAGCGTACGGGTTAGGATTAGGGGACGGGTGAGGGTCAGGCTTCGGGGAAGCGTTAGGGTTAGGGTTCCGGCTAGGGTTAGGGTTAGGGGACGGGGACGGTTTAGGGTCCAGGTGAGGGTACGACAACGCTTTAGGATGAGCGTACGTGTGAGGGCGCGGGTTAGTGTCAGCGTACGGGTTAGGATTAGGGGATGGCTGAGGGTCAGGCTTCGGGGAAGGGTTAGGGTTAGGGTTCAGGCTATGGTTAGGGGACGGGGACGGGGACGGTTTAGGGTACAGGTGAGGGTACGACAACGCTTTAGGGGCAGCGTACGTGTGAGGGCGCGGGTTAGTGTCAGCGTACGGGTTAGGATTAGGGGACGGGTGAGGGTCAGGCTTCGGGGAAGGGTTAGGGTTAGGGTTCGGGCTAGGGTTAGGGTTAGGGGACGGGGACGGTTTAGGGTCCAGGTGAGGGTACGACAACGCTTTAGGGGGAGCGTACGTGTGAGGGCGCGGGTTAGTGTCAGCGTACGGCTTAGGATTAGGGGACGGGTGAGGGTCAGGCTTCGGGGAAGGGTTAGGGTTAGGGTTCGGGCTAGGGTTAGGGTTAGGGGACGGGGACGGTTTAGGGTCCAGGTGAGGGTACGACAACGCTTTAGGGGCAGCGTACGTGTGAGGGCGCGGGTTAGTGTCAGCGTACGGGTTAGGATTAGGGGACGGGTGAGGGTCAGGCTTCGGGGAAGGGTTAGGGTTAGGGTTCGGGCTAGGGTTAGGGTTAGGGGACGGGGACGGTTTAGGGTCCAGGTGAGGGTACGACAACGCTTTAGGGGGAGCGTACGTGTGAGGGCGCGGGTTAGTGTCAGCGTACGGGTTAGGATTAGGGGACGGGTGAGGTTCAGGCTTCGGGGAAGGCTTAGGGTTAGGGTTCGGGCTAGGGTTAGGGTTAGAGGACGGGGACGGTTTAGGGTCCAGGTGAGGGTACGACAACGCTTTAGAGGGAGCGTACGTGTGAGGGCGCGGGTTAGTGTCAGCGTACGGGTTAGGATTAGGGGACGGGTGAGGGTCAGGCTTCGGGGAAGGGTTAGGGTTAGGGTTCGGGCTAGGGTTAGGGTTAGGGGACGGGGACGGTTTAGGGTCCAGGTGAGGGTACGAGAACGCTTTAGGGGGAGCGTACGTGTGAGGGCGCGGGTTAGTGTCAGCGTACGGGTTAGGATTAGGGGACGGGTGAGGGTCAGGCTTCGGGGAAGGGTTAGGGTTAGGGTTCGGGCTAGGGTTAGGGTTAGGGGACGGGGACGGTTTAGGGTCCAGGTGAGGGTACGACAACGCTTTAGGGGCAGCGTACGTGTGAGGGCGCGGGTTAGTGTCAGCGTACGGGTTAGGATTAGGGGACGGGTGAGGGTCAGGCTTCGGGGAAGGGTTAGGGTTAGGGTTAGGGTTAGGGGACGGGGACGGTTTAGGGTCCAGGTGAGGGTACGAGAATGCTTTAGGGGGAGCGTACGTGTCAGGGCGCGGCTTAGTGTCAGCGTACGGGTTAGGATTATGGGACGGGTGAGGGTCAGGCTTCGGGGAAGGGTTAGGGTTAGGGTTCGGGTTAGGGTTAGGGTTAGGGGACGGGGACGATTTAGGGTCCAGGTGAGGGTACGACAACGCTTTAGGGGGAGCGTACGTGTGAGGGCGCGGGTTAGTGTCAGCGTACGGGTTAGGATTAGGGGACGGGTGAGGGTCAGGCTTGGGGGAAGGGTTAGGGTTAGGGTTCGGGCTAGGGTTAGGGTTAGGGGACGGGGACGGTTTAGGGTCCAGGTGAGGGTACGACAACGCTTTAGGGGGAGCGTACGTGTGAGGGCGCGGGTTAGTGTCAGCGCACGGGTTAGGATTAGGGGACGGGTGAGGGTCAGGCTTCGGGGAAGCGTTAGGGTTAGGGTTCGGCTAGGGTTAGGGTTAGGGGACGGGGACGGTTTAGGGTCCAGGTGAGGGTACGACAACGCTTTAGGGGGAGCGTACGTGTGAGGGCACGGGTTAGTGTCAGCGTACGGGTTAGGATTAGGGGACGGGTGAGGGTCAGGCTTCGGGGAAGGGTTAGGGTTAGGGTTCGGGCTAGGGTAAGGGTTAGGGGACGGGGACGGTTTAGGGTCCAGGTGAGGGTACGACAACGCTTTAGGGGGAGCGTACGTGTGAGGGCGCGGCTTAGTGTCAGCGTACGGGTTAGGATTAGGGGACGGGTGAGGGTCAGGCTTCGGGGAAGGGTTAGGGTTAGGGTTCGGGCTAGGGTTAGGGTTAGGGGACGGGGACGGTTTAGGGTCCAGGTGAGGGTACGAGAACGCTTTAGGGGGAGCGTACGTTTGAGGGCGCGGGTTAGTGTCAGCGTACGGGTTAGGATTAGGGGACGGCTGAGGGTCAGGCTTCGGGGAAGTGTTAGGGTTAGGGTTCAGGCTATGGTTAGGGGACGGGGACGGGGACGGTTTAGGGTCCAGGTGAGGGTACGACAACGCTTTAGGGGGAGCGTACGTGTGAGGGCGCGGGTTAGTGTCAGCGTACGGGTTAGGATTAGGGGACGGGTGAGGGTCAGGCTTCGGGGAAGGGTTAGGGTTAGGGTTCGGGCTAGGGTTAGGGTTAGGGGACGGGGACGGTTTAGGGTCCAGGTGAGGGTACGACAACGCTTTAGGGGCAGCGTACGTGTGAGGGCGCGGGTTAGTGTCAGCGTACGGGTTAGGATTAGGGGACGGGTGAGGGTCAGGCTTCGGGGAAGGGTTAGGGTTAGGGTTCGGGCTAGGGTTAGGGTTAGGGGACGGGGACGGTTTAGGGTCCAGGTGAGGGTACGACAACGCTTTAGGGGGAGCGTACGTGTGAGGGCGCGGGTTAGTGTCAGCGTACGGCTTAGGATTAGGGGACGGGTGAGAGTCAGGCTTCGGGGAAGGGTTAGGGTTAGGGTTCGGGCTAGGGTTAGGGTTAGGGGACGGGGACGGTTTAGGGTCCAGGTGAGGGTACGACAACGCTTTAGGGGGAGCGTACGTGTGAGGGCGCGGGTTAGTGTCAGCGTACGGGTTAGGATTAGGGGACGGGTGAGGGTCAGGCTTCGGGGAAGGGTTAGGGTTAGGGTTCGGGCTAGGGTTAGGGTTAGGGGACGGGGACGGTTTAGGGTCCAGGTGAGGGTATGACAACGCTTTAGGGGGAGCGTACGTGTGAGGGCGCGGCTTAGTGTCAGCGTACGGGTTAGGATTAGGGGACGGGTGAGGGTCAGGCTTCGGGGAAGGGTTAGGGTTAGGGTTCGGGCTAGGGTTAGGGTTAGGGGACGGGGACGGTTTAGGGTCCAGGTGAGGGTACGAGAACGCTTTAGGGGGAGCGTACGTGTCAGGGCGCGGGTTAGTGTCAGCGTACGGGTTAGGATTAGGGGACGGGTGAGGGTCAGGCTTGGGGGAAGGGTTAGGGTTAGGGTTCGGGCTAGGGTTAGGGTTAGGGGACGGGGACGGTTTAGGGTCCAGGTGAGGGTACGACAACGCTTTAGGGGGAGCGTACGTGTGAGGGCGCGGGTTAGTGTCAGCGTACGGGTTAGGATTAGGGGACGGGTGAGGGTCAGGCTTCGGGGAAGGGTTAGGGTTAGGGTTCGGGCTAGGGTTAGGGTTAGGGGACGGGGACGGTTTAGGGTCCAGGTGAGGGTACGACAACGCTTTAGGGGCAGCGTACGTGTGAGGGCGCGGGTTAGTGTCAGCGTACGGGTTAGGATTAGGGGACGGGTGAGGGTCAGGCTTCGGGGAAGGCTTAGGGTTAGGGTTCGGGCTAGGGTTAGGGTTAGGGGACGGGGACGGTTTAGGGTCCAGGTGAGGGTACGAGAACGCTTTAGGGGGAGCATACGTGTCAGGGCGCGGCTTAGTGTCAGCGTACGGGTTAGGATTATGGGACGTGTGAGGGTCAGGCTTCGGGGAAGGGTTAGGGTTAGGGTTCGGGTTAGGGTTAGGGTTAGGGGACGGGGACGATTTAGGGTCCAGGTGAGGGTATGACAACGCTTTAGGGGGAGCGTACGTGTGAGGGCGCGGGTTAGTGTCAGCGTACGGGTTAGGATTAGGGGACGGGTGAGGGTCAGGCTTGGGGGAAGGGTTAGGGTTAGGGTTCGGGCTAGGGTTAGGGTTAGGGGACGGGGACGGTTTAGGGTCCAGGTGAGGGTACGACAACGCTTTAGGGGGAGCGTACGTGTGAGGGCGCGGGTTAGTGTCAGCGCACGGGTTAGGATTAGGGGACGGGTGAGGGTCAGGCTTCGGGGAAGCGTTAGGGTTAGGGTTCGGCTAGGGTTAGGGTTAGGGGACGGGGACGGTTTAGGGTCCAGGTGAGGGTACGACAACGCTTTAGGGGGAGCGTACGTGTGAGGGCGCGGGTTAGTGTCAGCGTACGGGTTAGGATTAGGGGACGGGTGAGGGTCAGGCTTCGGGGAAGGGTTAGGGTTAGGGTTCGGGCTAGGGTTAGGGTTAGGGGACGGGGACGGTTTAGGGTCCAGGTGAGGGTATGACAACGCTTTAGGGGGAGCGTACGTGTGAGGGCGCGGCTTAGTGTCAGCGTACGGGTTAGGATTAGGGGACGGGTGAGGGTCAGGCTTCGGGGAAGGGTTAGGGTTAGGGTTCGGGCTAGGGTTAGGGTTAGGGGACGGGGACGGTTTAGGGTCCAGGTGAGGGTACGAGAACGCTTTAGGGGGAGCGTACGTGTCAGGGCGCGGGTTAGTGTCAGCGTACGGGTTAGGATTAGGGGACGGGTGAGGGTCAGGCTTGGGGGAAGGGTTAGGGTTAGGGTTCGGGCTAGGGTTAGGGTTAGGGGACGGGGACGGTTTAGGGTCCAGGTGAGGGTACGACAACGCTTTAGGGGGAGCGTACGTGTGAGGGCGCGGGTTAGTGTCAGCGTACGGGTTAGGATTAGGGGACGGGTGAGGGTCAGGCTTCGGGGAAGGGTTAGGGTTAGGGTTCGGGCTAGGGTTAGGGTTAGGGGACGGGGACGGTTTAGGGTCCAGGTGAGGGTACGACAACGCTTTAGGGGCAGCGTACGTGTGAGGGCGCGGGTTAGTGTCAGCGTACGGGTTAGGATTAGGGGACGGGTGAGGGTCAGGCTTCGGGGAAGGCTTAGGGTTAGGGTTCGGGCTAGGGTTAGGGTTAGGGGACGGGGACGGTTTAGGGTCCAGGTGAGGGTACGAGAACGCTTTAGGGGGAGCATACGTGTCAGGGCGCGGCTTAGTGTCAGCGTACGGGTTAGGATTATGGGACGTGTGAGGGTCAGGCTTCGGGGAAGGGTTAGGGTTAGGGTTCGGGTTAGGGTTAGGGTTAGGGGACGGGGACGATTTAGGGTCCAGGTGAGGGTATGACAACGCTTTAGGGGGAGCGTACGTGTGAGGGCGCGGGTTAGTGTCAGCGTACGGGTTAGGATTAGGGGACGGGTGAGGGTCAGGCTTGGGGGAAGGGTTAGGGTTAGGGTTCGGGCTAGGGTTAGGGTTAGGGGACGGGGACGGTTTAGGGTCCAGGTGAGGGTACGACAACACTTTAGGGGGAGCGTACGTGTGAGGGCGCGGGTTAGTGTCAGCGCACGGGTTAGGATTAGGGGACGGGTGAGGGTCAGGCTTCGGGGAAGCGTTAGGGTTAGGGTTCGGCTAGGGTTAGGGTTAGGGGACGGGGACGGTTTAGGGTCCAGGTGAGGGTACGACAACGCTTTAGGGGGAGCGTACGTGTGAGGGCGCGGCTTAGTGTCAGCGTACGGGTTAGGATTAGGGGACGGGTGAGGGTCAGGCTTCGGGGAAGGGTTAGGGTTAGGGTTCGGGCTAGGGTTAGGGTTAGGGGACGGGGACGGTTTAGGGTCCAGGTGAGGGTATGACAACGCTTTAGGGGGAGCGTACGTGTGAGGGCGCGGCTTAGTGTCAGCGTACGGGTTAGGATTAGGGGACGGGTGAGGGTCAGGCTTCGGGGAAGGGTTAGGGTTAGGGTTCGGGCTAGGGTTAGGGTTAGGGGACGGGGACGGTTTAGGGTCCAGGTGAGGGTACGAGAACGCTTTAGGGGGAGCGTACGTGTGAGGGCGCGGGTTAGTGTCAGCGTACGGGTTAGGATTAGGGGACGGGTGAGGGTCAGGCTTCGGGGAAGGGTTAGGGTTAGGGTTCGGGTTAGGGTTAGGGTTAGGGGACGGGGACGGTTTAGGGTCCAGGTGAGGGTACGACAACGTTTTAGGGGGAGCGTACGTGTGAGGGCGCGGGTTAGTGTCAGCGTACGGGTTAGGATTAGGGGACGGCTGAGGGTCAGGCTTCGGGGAAGGGTTAGGGTTAGGGTTCGGGTTAGGGTTAGGGTTAGGGGACGGGGACGGTTTAGGGTCCAGGTGAGGGTACGACAACGTTTTAGGGGGAGCGTACGTGTGAGGGCGCGGGTTAGTGTCAGCGTACGGGTTAGGATTAGGGGACGGCTGAGGGTCAGGCTTCTGGGAAGGGTTAGGGTTAGGGTTCGGGCTATGGTTAGGGGACGGGGACGGGGACGGTTTAGGGTCCAGGTGAGGGTACGACAACGCTTTAGGGGGAGCGTACGTGTGAGGGCGCGGGTTAGTGTCAGCGTACGGGTTAGGATTAGGGGACGGGTGAGGGTCAGGCTTCGGGGAAGGGTTAGGGTTAGGGTTCGGGCTAGGGTTAGGGTTAGGGGACGGGGACGGTTTAGGGTCCAGGTGAGGGTACGACAACGCTTTAGGGGCAGCGTACGTGTGAGGGCGCGGCTTAGTGTCAGCGTACGGGTTAGGATTAGGGGACGGCTGAGGGTCAGGCTTCGGGGAAGGGTTAGGGTTAGGGTTCGGGCTAGGGTTAGGGTTAGGGGACGGGGACGGTTTAGGGTCCAGGTGAGGGTACGAGAACGCTTTAGGGGGAGCGTACGTGTCAGGGCGCGGCTTAGTGTCAGCGTACGGGTTAGGATTAGGGGACGGGTGAGGGTCAGGCTTGGGGGAAGGGTTAGGGTTAGGGTTCGGGCTAGGGTTAGGGTTAGGGGACGGGGACGGTTTAGGGTCCAGGTGAGGGTACGACAACGCTTTAGGGGGAGCGTACGTGTGAGGGCGCGGGTTAGTGTTAGCGTACGGGTTAGAATTAGGGGACGGGTGAGGGTCAGGCTTCGGGGAAGGGTTAAGGTTAGGGTTAGGGTTAGGGGACGGGGACGGTTTAGGGTCCAGGTGAGGGTACGACAACGTTTTAGGGGGAGCGTACGTGTGAGGGCGCGGGTTAGTGTCAGCGTACGGGTTAGGATTAGGGGACGGCTGAGGGTCAGGCTTCGGGGAAGGGTTAGGGTTAGGGTTCAGGCTATGGTTAGGGGACGGGGACGGGGACGGTTTAGGGTCCAGGTGAGGGTACGACAACGCTTTAGGGGGAGCGTACGTGTGAGGGCGCGGGTTAGTGTCAGCGTACGGTTTAGGATTAGGGGACGGGTGAGGGTCAGGCTTCGGGGAAGTGTTAGGGTTAGGGTTCGGGCTAGGGTTAGGGTTAGGGGACGGGGACGGTTTAGGGTCCAGGTGAGGGTACGACAACGCTTTAGGGGCAGCGTACGTGTGAGGGCGCGGGTTAGTGTCAGCGTACGGGTTAGGATTAGGGGACGGGTGAGGGTCAGGCTTCGGGGAAGGCTTAGGGTTAGGGTTCGGGCTAGGGTTAGGGTTAGGGGACGGGGACGGTTTAGGGTCCAGGTGAGGGTACGACAACGCTTTAGGGGCAGCGTACGTGTGAGGGCGCGGGTTAGTGTCAGCGTACGGGTTAGGATTAGGGGACGGGTGAGGGTCAGGCTTCGGGGAAGGCTTAGGGTTAGGGTTCGGGCTAGGGTTAGGGTTAGGGGACGGGGACGGTTTAGGGTCCAGGTGAGGGTACGAGAACGCTTTAGGGGGAGCATACGTGTCAGGGCGCGGCTTAGTGTCAGCGTACGGGTTAGGATTATGGGACGTGTGAGGGTCAGGCTTCGGGGAAGGGTTAGGGTTAGGGTTCGGGTTAGGGTTAGGGTTAGGGGACGGGGACGATTTAGGGTCCAGGTGAGGGTATGACAACGCTTTAGGGGGAGCGTACGTGTGAGGGCGCGGGTTAGTGTCAGCGTACGGGTTAGGATTAGGGGACGGGTGAGGGTCAGGCTTGGGGGAAGGGTTAGGGTTAGGGTTCGGGCTAGGGTTAGGGTTAGGGGACGGGGACGGTTTAGGGTCCAGGTGAGGGTACGACAACGCTTTAGGGGGAGCGTACGTGTGAGGGCGCGGGTTAGTGTCAGCGCACGGGTTAGGATTAGGGGACGGGTGAGGGTCAGGCTTCGGGGAAGCGTTAGGGTTAGGGTTCGGCTAGGGTTAGGGTTAGGGGACGGGGACGGTTTAGGGTCCAGGTGAGGGTACGACAACGCTTTAGGGGGAGCGTACGTGTGAGGGCGCGGGTTAGTGTCAGCGTACGGGTTAGGATTAGGGGACGGGTGAGGGTCAGGCTTCGGGGAAGGGTTAGGGTTAGGGTTCGGGCTAGGGTTAGGGTTAGGGGACGGGGACGGTTTAGGGTCCAGGTGAGGGTATGACAACGCTTTAGGGGGAGCGTACGTGTGAGGGCGCGGCTTAGTGTCAGCGTACGGGTTAGGATTAGGGGACGGGTGAGGGTCAGGCTTCGGGGAAGGGTTAGGGTTAGGGTTCGGGCTAGGGTTAGGGTTAGGGGACGGGGACGGTTTAGGGTCCAGGTGAGGGTACGACAACACTTTAGGGGCAGCGTACGTGTGAGGGCGCGGGTTAGTGTCAGCGTACGGGTTAGGATTAGGGGACGGGTGAGGGTCAGGCTTCGGGGAAGGCTTAGGGTTAGGGTTCGGGCTAGGGTTAGGGTTAGGGGACGGGGACGGTTTAGGGTCCAGGTGAGGGTACGAGAACGCTTTAGGGGGAGCATACGTGTCAGGGCGCGGCTTAGTGTCAGCGTACGGGTTAGGATTATGGGACGTGTGAGGGTCAGGCTTCGGGGAAGGGTTAGGTTTAGGGTTCGGGTTAGGGTTAGGGTTAGGGGACGGGGACGATTTAGGGTCCAGGTGAGGGTATGACAACGCTTTAGGGGGAGCGTACGTGTGAGGGCGCGGGTTAGTGTCAGCGTACGGGTTAGGATTAGGGGACGGGTGAGGGTCAGGCTTGGGGGAAGGGTTAGGGTTAGGGTTCGGGCTAGGGTTAGGGTTAGGGGACGGGGACGGTTTAGGGTCCAGGTGAGGGTACGACAACACTTTAGGGGGAGCGTACGTGTGAGGGCGCGGGTTAGTGTCAGCGCACGGGTTAGGATTAGGGGACGGGTGAGGGTCAGGCTTCGGGGAAGCGTTAGGGTTAGGGTTCGGCTAGGGTTAGGGTTAGGGGACGGGGACGGTTTAGGGTCCAGGTGAGGGTACGACAACGCTTTAGGGGGAGCGTACGTGTGAGGGCGCGGCTTAGTGTCAGCGTACGGGTTAGGATTAGGGGACGGGTGAGGGTCAGGCTTCGGGGAAGGGTTAGGGTTAGGGTTCGGGCTAGGGTTAGGGTTAGGGGACGGGGACGGTTTAGGGTCCAGGTGAGGGTATGACAACGCTTTAGGGGGAGCGTACGTGTGAGGGCGCGGCTTAGTGTCAGCGTACGGGTTAGGATTAGGGGACGGGTGAGGGTCAGGCTTCGGGGAAGGGTTAGGGTTAGGGTTCGGGCTAGGGTTAGGGTTAGGGGACGGGGACGGTTTAGGGTCCAGGTGAGGGTACGAGAACGCTTTAGGGGGAGCGTACGTGTGAGGGCGCGGGTTAGTGTCAGCGTACGGGTTAGGATTAGGGGACGGGTGAGGGTCAGGCTTCGGGGAAGGGTTAGGGTTAGGGTTCGGGTTAGGGTTAGGGTTAGGGGACGGGGACGGTTTAGGGTCCAGGTGAGGGTACGACAACGTTTTAGGGGGAGCGTACGTGTGAGGGCGCGGGTTAGTGTCAGCGTACGGGTTAGGATTAGGGGACGGCTGAGGGTCAGGCTTCGGGGAAGGGTTAGGGTTAGGGTTCGGGCTATGGTTAGGGGACGGGGACGGGGACGGTTTAGGGTCCAGGTGAGGGTACGACAACGCTTTAGGGGGAGCGTACGTGTGAGGGCGTGGGTTAGTGTCAGCGTACGGGTTAGGATTAGGGGACGGGTGAGGGTCAGGCTTCGGGGAAGGGTTAGGGTTAGGGTTCGGGCTAGGGTTAGGGTTAGGGGACGGGGACGGTTTAGGGTCCAGGTGAGGGTACGACAACGCTTTAGGGGGAGCGTACGTGTGAGGGCGCGGCTTAGTGTCAGCGTACGGGTTAGGATTAGGGGACGGCTGAGGGTCAGGCTTCGGGGAAGGGTTAGGGTTAGGGTTCGGGCTAGGGTTAGGGTTAGGGGACGGGGACGGTTTAGGGTCCAGGTGAGGGTACGAGAACGCTTTAGGGGGAGCGTACGTGTGAGGGCGCGGCTTAGTGTCAGCGTACGGGTTAGGATTAGGGGACGGGTGAGGGTCAGGCTTGGGGGAAGTGTTAGGGTTAGGGTTCGGGCTAGGGTTAGGGTTAGGGGACGGGGACGGTTTAGGGTCAAGGTGACGGTACGACAACGCTTTAGGGGGAGCGTACGTGTGAAGGCGCGGGTTAGTGTTAGCGTACGGGTTAGAATTAGGGGACGGGTGAGGGTCAGGCTTCGGGGAAGTGTTAGGGTTAGGGTTAGGGTTAGGGGACGGGGACGGTTTAGGGTCCAGGTGAGGGTACGACAACGTTTTAGGGGGAGCGTACGTGTGAGGGCGCAGGTTAGTGTCAGCGTACGGGTTAGGATTAGGGGACGGCTGAGGGTCAGGCTTCGGGGAAGGGTTAGGGTTAGGGTTCAGGCTATGGTTAGGGGACGGGGACGGGGACGGTTTAGGGTCCAGGTGAGGGTACGACAACGCTTTAGGGGGAGCGTACGTGTGAGGGCGCGGGTTAGTGTCAGCGTACGGTTTAGGATTAGGGGACGGGTGAGGGTCAGGCTTCGGGGAAGGGTTAGGGTTAGTGTTCGGGCTAGGGTTAGGGTTAGGGGACGGGGACGGTTTAGGGTCCAGGTGAGGGTACGACAACGCTTTAGGGGCAGCATACGTGTGAGGGCGCGGGTTAGTGTCAGCGTACGGGTTAGGATTAGGGGACGGGTGAGGGTCAGGCTTCGGGGAAGGGTTAGGGTTAGGGTTCGGGCTAGGGTTAGGGTTAGGGGACGGGGACGGTTTAGGGTCCAGGTGAGGGTACGACAACGCTTTAGGGGGAGCGTACGTGTGAGGGCGCGGGTTAGTGTCAGCGTACGGGTTAGGATTAGGGGACGGGTGAGGGTCAGGCTTCGGGGAAGGCTTAGGGTTAGGGTTCGGGCTAGGGTTAGGGTTAGGGGACGGGGACGGTTTAGGGTCCAGGTGAGGGTACGACAACGCTTTAGGGGCAGCGTACGTGTGAGGGCGCGGGTTAGTGTCAGCGTACGGGTTAGGATTAGGGGACGGGTGAGGGTCAGGCTTCGGGGAAGGGTTAGGGTTAGGGTTCGGGCTAGGGTTAGGGTTAGGGGACGGGGACGGTTTAGGGTCCAGGTGAGGGTACGACAACGCTTTAGGGGGAGCGTACGTGTGAGGGCGCGGGTTAGTGTCAGCGTACGGGTTAGGATTAGGGGACGGGTGAGGGTCAGGCTTCGGGGAAGGCTTAGGGTTAGGGTTCGGGCTAGGGTTAGGGTTAGAGGACGGGGACGGTTTAGGGTCCAGGTGAGGGTACGACAACGCTTTAGAGGGAGCGTACGTGTGAGGGCGCGGGTTAGTGTCAGCGTACGGGTTAGGATTAGGGGACGGGTGAGGGTCAGGCTTCGGGGAAGGGTTAGGGTTAGGGTTCGGGCTAGGGTTAGGGTTAGGGGACAGGGACGGTTTAGGGTCCAGGTGAGGGTACGACAACGCTTTAGGGGCAGCGTACGTGTGAGGGCGCGGGTTAGTGTCAGCGTACGGGTTAGGATTAGGGGACGGGTGAGGGTCAGGCTTCGGGGAAGGGTTAGGGTTAGGGTTCGGGCTAGGGTTAGGGTTAGGGGACGGGGACGGTTTAGGGTCCAGGTGAGGGTACGGGAACGCTTTAGGGGGAGCGTACGTGTCAGGGCGCAGCTTAGTGTCAGCGTACGGGTTAGGATTATGGGACGTGTGAGGGTCAGGCTTCGGGGAAGGGTTAGGGTTAGGGTTCGGGTTAGGGTTAGGTTTAGGGGACGGGGACGATTTAGGGTCCAGGTGAGGGTACGACAATGCTTTAGGGGGAGCGTACGTGTGAGGGCGCGGGTTAGTGTCAGCGTACGAGTTAGGATTAGGGGACGGGTGAGGGTCAGGCTTGGGGGAAGGGTTAGGGTTAGGGTTCGGTCTAGGGTTAGGGTTAGGGGACGGGGACGGTTTAGGGTCCAGGTGAGGGTACGACAACGCTTTAGGGGGAGCGTACGTGTGAGGGCGCGGGTTAGTGTCAGCGCACGGGTTAGGATTAGGGGACGGGTGAGGGTCAGGCTTCGGGGAAGCGTTAGGGTTAGGGTTCGGCTAGGGTTAGGGTTAGGGGACGGGGACGGTTTAGGGTCCAGGTGAGGGTACGACAACGCTTTAGGGGGAGCGTACGTGTGAGGTCGCGGGTTAGTGTCAGCGTACGGGTTAGGATTAGGGGACGGGTGAGGGTCAGGCTTCGGGGAAGGGTTAGGGTTAGGGTTCGGGCTAGGGTTAGGGTTAGGGGACGGGGACGGTTTAGGGTCCAGGTGAGGGTACGAGAACGATTTAGGGGGAGCGTACGTGTGAGGGCGCGGGTTAGTGTCAGCGTACGGGTTAGGATTAGGGGACGGGTGAGGGTCAGGCTTCGGGGAAGGGTTAGGGTTAGTGTTCGGGCTAGGGTTAGGGTTAGGGGACGGGGACGGTTTAGGGTCCAGGTGAGGGTACGACAATGCTTTAGGGGGAGCGTACGTGTGAGGGCGCGGGTTAGTGTCAGCGTACGGGTTAGGATTAGGGGACGGGTGAGGGTCAGGCTTCGGGGAAGGGTTAGGGTTAGTGTTCGGGCTAGGGTTAGGGTTAGGGGACGGGGACGGTTTAGGGAGCAGGTGAGGGTACGACAACGCTTTAGGGGGAGCGTACGTGTGAGGGCGCGGGTTAGTGTCAGCGTACAGGTTAGGGTTAGGGGACGGGTGAGGGTCAGGCTTCGGGGAAGGGTTAGGGTTAGGGTTCGGGCTAGGGTTAGGGTTAGGGGACGGGGACGGTTTAGGGTCCAGGTGAGGGTACGAGAACGCTTTAGGGGGAGCGTACATGTGAGGGCGCGGGTTAGTGTCAGCGTACGGGTTAGGATTAGGGGACAGGTGAGGGTCAGGCTTCGGGGAAGGCTTAGGGTTAGGGTTCGGGCTAGGGTTAGGGTTAGAGGACGGGGACGGTTTAGGGTCCAGGAGAGGGTACGAGCACGCTTTAGGGGGAGCGTACGTGTGAGGGCGCGGGTTAGTGTCAGCGTACGGGTTAGGATTAGGGGACGGGTGAGGGTCAGGCTTTGGGGAAGGCTTAGGGTTAGGGTTCGGGCTAGGGTTAGGGTTAGAGGACGGGGACGGTTTAGGGTCCAGGTGAGGGTACGAGCACGCTTTAGGGGGAGCGTACGTGTGAGGGCGCGGGTTAGTGTCAGCGTACGGGTTAGGATTACGGGACAGGTGAGGGTCAGGCTTCGGGGAAGGGTTAGGGTTAGTGTTCGGGCTAGGGTTAGGGTTAGGGGACGGGGACGGTTTAGGGTCCAGGTGAGGGTACGAGAACGCTTTAGGGGGAGCGTACGTGTGAGGGCGCGGGTTAGTGTCAGCGTACGGGTTAGGATTAGGGGACGGGTGAGGGTCAGGCTTCGGGGAAGGCTTAGGGTTAGGGTTCGGGCTAGGGTTAGGGTTAGGGGACGGGGACGGTTTTGGGTCCAGGTGAGGGTACGAGAACGCTTTAGGGGGAGCGTACGTGTGAGGGCGCGGGTTAATGTCAGCGTACGGGTTAGGATTAGGGGACGGGTGAGGGTCAGGCTTCGGGGAAGGGTTAGGGTTAGGGTTCGGGCTAGGGTTAGGGTTAGGGGACGGAGACGGTTTAGGGTCCAGTTGAGGGTACGACAACGCTTTAGGGGGAGCGTACGTGTGAGGGCGTGGGTTAGTGTCAGCGTACGGGTTAGGATTAGGGGACGGGTGAGGGTCAGGCTTCGGGGAAGGGTTAGGGTTAGGGTTCGGGCTAGGGTTAGGGTTAGGGGACGGGGAAGGTTTAGGGTCCAGGTGAGGGTACGACAACGCTTTAGGGGGAGCGTACGTGTGAGGGCGCGGCTTAGTGTCAGCGTACGGGTTAGGATTAGGGGACGGGTGAGGGTCAGGCTTCGGGGAAGGGTTAGGGTTAGGGTTCGGGCTAGGGTTAGGGTTAGGGGACGGGGACGGTTTAGGGTCCAGGTGAGGGTACGAGAACGCTTTCGGGGGAGCGTACGTGTCAGGGCGCGGCTTAGTGTCAGCGTACGGGTTAGGATTAGGGGACGGCTGAGGGTCAGGCTTGGGGGAAGGGTTAGGGTTAGGGTTCGGGCTAGGGTTAGGGTTAGGGGACGGGGACGGTTTAGGGTCCAGGTGAGGGTACGACAATGCTTTAGGGGGAGCGTACGTGTGAGGTCGCGGGTTAGTGTCAGCGTACGGGTTAGGATTAGGGGACGGGTGAGGGTCAGGCTTCGGGGAAGGGTTAGGGTTAGGGTTCGGGTTAGGGTTAGGGTTAGGGGACGGGGACGGTTTAGGGTCCAGGTGAGGGTACGACAACGTTTTAGGGGGAGCGTACGTGTGAGGGCGCGGGTTAGTGTCAGCGTACGGGTTAGGATTAGGGGACGGGTGAGGGTCAGGCTTCGGGGAAGGGTTAGGGTTAGGGTTCGGGCTATGGTTAGGGGACGGGGACGGGGACGGTTTAGGGTCCAGGTGAGGGTACGACAACGCTTTAGGGGGAGCGTACGTGTGAGGGCGCGGGTTAGTGTCAGCGTACGGGTTAGGATTAGGGGACGGGTGAGGGTCAGGCTTCGGGGAAGGGTTAGGGTTAGGGTTCGGGCTAGGGTAAGGGTTAGGGGACGGGGACGGTTTAGGGTCCAGGTGAGGGTACGACAACGCTTTAGGGGGAGCGTACGTGTGAGGGCGCGGCTTAGTGTCAGCGTACGGGTTAGGATTAGGGGACGGCTGAGGGTCAGGCTTCGGGGAAGGGTTAGGGTTAGGGTTCGGGCTAGGGTTAGGGTTAGGGGACGGGGACGGTTTAGGGTCCCGGTGAGGATACGACAACGCTTTAGGATGAGCGTACGTGTGAGGGCGCGGGTTAGTGTCAGCGTACGGGTTAGGGTTAGGGGACGGGTGAGGGTCAGGCTTCGGGGAAGGGTTAGGGTTAGGGTTCGGGCTAGGGTTAGGGTTAGGGGACGGGGACGGTTTAGGGTCCAGGTGAGGGTACGAGAACGCTTTAGGGGGAGCGTACATGTGAGGGCGCGGGTTAGTGTCAGCGTACGGGTTAGGATTAGGGGACGGGTGAGGGTCAGGCTTCGGGGAAGGCTTAGGGTTAGGGTTCGGGCTAGGGTTAGGGTTAGAGGACGGGGACGGTTTAGGGTCCAGGTGAGGGTACGAGCACGCTTTAGGGGGAGCGTACGTGTGAGGGCGCGGGTTAGTGTCAGCGTACGGGTTAGGATTAGGGGACGGGTGAGGGTCAGGCTTCGGGGAAGGGTTAGGGTTAGGGTTCGGGCTAGGGTTAGGTTTAGGGGACGGAGACGGTTTAGGGTCCAGGTGAGGGTACGACAACGCTTTAGGGGGAGCGTACGTGTGAGGGCGCGGGTTAGTGTCAGCGTACGGGTTAGGATTAGGGGACGGGTGAGGGTCAGGCTTCGGGGAAGGGTTAGGGTTAGGGTTCGGGCTAGGGTTAGGGTTAGGGGACGGGGACGGTTTAGGGTCCAAGTGAGGGTACGACAACGCTTTAGGGGCAGCGTACGTGTGAGGGCGCGGGTTAGTGTCAGCGTACGGGTTAGGATTAGGGGACGGGTGAGGGTCAGGCTTCGGGGAAGCGTTAGGGTTAGGGTTCGGGCTAGGGTTAGGGTTAGGGGACGGGGACGGTTTAGGGTCCAGGTGAGGGTACGACAACGCTTTAGGGGGAGCGTACGTGTGAGGGCGCGGGTTAGTGTCAGCGTACGGGTTAGGATTAGGGGACGGGTGAGGGTCAGGCTTCGGGGAAGCGTTAGGGTTAGGGTTCCGGCTAGGGTTAGGGTTAGGGGACGGGGACGGTTTAGGGTCCAGGTGAGGGTACGACAACGCTTTAGGATGAGCGTACGTGTGAGGGCGCGGGTTAGTGTCAGCGTACGGGTTAGGATTAGGGGATGGCTGAGGGTCAGGCTTCGGGGAAGGGTTAGGGTTAGGGTTCAGGCTATGGTTAGGGGACGGGGACGGGGACGGTTTAGGGTACAGGTGAGGGTACGACAACGCTTTAGGGGCAGCGTACGTGTGAGGGCGCGGGTTAGTGTCAGCGTACGGGTTAGGATTAGGGGACGGGTGAGGGTCAGGCTTCGGGGAAGGGTTAGGGTTAGGGTTCGGGCTAGGGTTAGGGTTAGGGGACGGGGACGGTTTAGGGTCCAGGTGAGGGTACGACAACGCTTTAGGGGGAGCGTACGTGTGAGGGCGCGGGTTAGTGTCAGCGTACGGCTTAGGATTAGGGGACGGGTGAGGGTCAGGCTTCGGGGAAGGGTTAGGGTTAGGGTTCGGGCTAGGGTTAGGGTTAGGGGACGGGGACGGTTTAGGGTCCAGGTGAGGGTACGACAACGCTTTAGGGGCAGCGTACGTGTGAGGGCGCGGGTTAGTGTCAGCGTACGGGTTAGGATTAGGGGACGGGTGAGGGTCAGGCTTCGGGGAAGGGTTAGGGTTAGGGTTCGGGCTAGGGTTAGGGTTAGGGGACGGGGACGGTTTAGGGTCCAGGTGAGGGTACGACAACGCTTTAGGGGGAGCGTACGTGTGAGGGCGCGGGTTAGTGTCAGCGTACGGGTTAGGATTAGGGGACGGGTGAGGTTCAGGCTTCGGGGAAGGCTTAGGGTTAGGGTTCGGGCTAGGGTTAGGGTTAGAGGACGGGGACGGTTTAGGGTCCAGGTGAGGGTACGACAACGCTTTAGAGGGAGCGTACGTGTGAGGGCGCGGGTTAGTGTCAGCGTACGGGTTAGGATTAGGGGACGGGTGAGGGTCAGGCTTCGGGGAAGGGTTAGGGTTAGGGTTCGGGCTAGGGTTAGGGTTAGGGGACGGGGACGGTTTAGGGTCCAGGTGAGGGTACGAGAACGCTTTAGGGGGAGCGTACGTGTGAGGGCGCGGGTTAGTGTCAGCGTACGGGTTAGGATTAGGGGACGGGTGAGGGTCAGGCTTCGGGGAAGGGTTAGGGTTAGGGTTCGGGCTAGGGTTAGGGTTAGGGGACGGGGACGGTTTAGGGTCCAGGTGAGGGTACGACAACGCTTTAGGGGCAGCGTACGTGTGAGGGCGCGGGTTAGTGTCAGCGTACGGGTTAGGATTAGGGGACGGGTGAGGGTCAGGCTTCGGGGAAGGGTTAGGGTTAGGGTTAGGGTTAGGGGACGGGGACGGTTTAGGGTCCAGGTGAGGGTACGAGAATGCTTTAGGGGGAGCGTACGTGTCAGGGCGCGGCTTAGTGTCAGCGTACGGGTTAGGATTATGGGACGGGTGAGGGTCAGGCTTCGGGGAAGGGTTAGGGTTAGGGTTCGGGTTAGGGTTAGGGTTAGGGGACGGGGACGATTTAGGGTCCAGGTGAGGGTACGACAACGCTTTAGGGGGAGCGTACGTGTGAGGGCGCGGGTTAGTGTCAGCGTACGGGTTAGGATTAGGGGACGGGTGAGGGTCAGGCTTGGGGGAAGGGTTAGGGTTAGGGTTCGGGCTAGGGTTAGGGTTAGGGGACGGGGACGGTTTAGCGTCCAGGTGAGGGTACGACAACGCTTTAGGGGGAGCGTACGTGTGAGGGCGCGGGTTAGTGTCAGCGCACGGGTTAGGATTAGGGGACGGGTGAGGGTCAGGCTTCGGGGAAGCGTTAGGGTTAGGGTTCGGCTAGGGTTAGGGTTAGGGGACGGGGACGGTTTAGGGTCCAGGTGAGGGTACGACAACGCTTTAGGGGGAGCGTACGTGTGAGGGCACGGGTTAGTGTCAGCGTACGGGTTAGGATTAGGGGACGGGTGAGGGTCAGGCTTCGGGGAAGGGTTAGGGTTAGGGTTCGGGCTAGGGTAAGGGTTAGGGGACGGGGACGGTTTAGGGTCCAGGTGAGGGTACGACAACGCTTTAGGGGGAGCGTACGTGTGAGGGCGCGGCTTAGTGTCAGCGTACGGGTTAGGATTAGGGGACGGGTGAGGGTCAGGCTTCGGGGAAGGGTTAGGGTTAGGGTTCGGGCTAGGGTTAGGGTTAGGGGACGGGGACGGTTTAGGGTCCAGGTGAGGGTACGAGAACGCTTTAGGGGGAGCGTACGTTTGAGGGCGCGGGTTAGTGTCAGCGTACGGGTTAGGATTAGGGGACGGCTGAGGGTCAGGCTTCGGGGAAGTGTTAGGGTTAGGGTTCAGGCTATGGTTAGGGGACGGGGACGGGGACGGTTTAGGGTCCAGGTGAGGGTACGACAACGCTTTAGGGGGAGCGTACGTGTGAGGGCGCGGGTTAGTGTCAGCGTACGGGTTAGGATTAGGGGACGGGTGAGGGTCAGGCTTCGGGGAAGGGTTAGGGTTAGGGTTCGGGCTAGGGTTAGGGTTAGGGGACGGGGACGGTTTAGGGTCCAGGTGAGGGTACGACAACGCTTTAGGGGCAGCGTACGTGTGAGGGCGCGGGTTAGTGTCAGCGTACGGGTTAGGATTAGGGGACGGGTGAGGGTCAGGCTTCGGGGAAGGGTTAGGGTTAGGGTTCGGGCTAGGGTTAGGGTTAGGGGACGGGGACGGTTTAGGGTCCAGGTGAGGGTACGACAACGCTTTAGGGGGAGCGTACGTGTGAGGGCGCGGGTTAGTGTCAGCGTACGGCTTAGGATTAGGGGACGGGTGAGAGTCAGGCTTCGGGGAAGGGTTAGGGTTAGGGTTCGGGCTAGGGTTAGGGTTAGGGGACGGGGACGGTTTAGGGTCCAGGTGAGGGTACGACAACGCTTTAGGGGCAGCGTACGTGTGAGGGCGCGGGTTAGTGTCAGCGTACGGGTTAGGATTAGGGGACGGGTGAGGGTCAGGCTTCGGGGAAGGGTTAGGGTTAGGGTTCGGGCTAGGGTTAGGGTTAGGGGACGGGGACGGTTTAGGGTCCAGGTGAGGGTACGACAACGCTTTAGGGGGAGCGTACGTGTGAGGGCGCGGGTTAGTGTCAGCGTACGGGTTAGGATTAGGGGACGGGTGAGGTTCAGGCTTCGGGGAAGGCTTAGGGTTAGGGTTCGGGCTAGGGTTAGGGTTAGAGGACGGGGACGGTTTAGGGTCCAGGTGAGGGTACGACAACGCTTTAGAGGGAGCGTACGTGTGAGGGCGCTGGTTAGTGTCAGCGTACGGGTTAGGATTAGGGGACGGGTGAGGGTCAGGCTTCGGGGAAGGGTTAGGGTTAGGGTTCGGGCTAGGGTTAGGGTTAGGGGACGGGGACGGTTTAGGGTCCAGGTGAGGGTACGACAACGCTTTAGGGGGAGCGTACGTGTGAGGGCGCGGGTTAGTGTCAGCGTACGGGTTAGGATTAGGGGACGGGTGAGGGTCAGGCTTCGGGGAAGGGTTAGGGTTAGGGTTCGGGCTAGGGTTAGGGATAGGGGACGGGGACGGTTTAGGGTCCAGGTGAGGGTACGACAACGCTTTAGGGGCAGCGTACGTGTGAGGGCGCGGGTTAGTGTCAGCGTACGGGTTAGGATTAGGGGACGGGTGAGGGTCAGGCTTCGGGGAAGGGTTAGGGTTAGGGTTAGGGCTAGGGTTAGGGTTAGGGGACGGGGACGGTTTAGGGTCCAGGTGAGGGTACGAGAATGCTTTAGGGGGAGCGTACGTGTCAGGGCGCGGCTTAGTGTCAGCGTACGGGTTAGGATTATGGGACGTGTGAGGGTCAGGCTTCGGGGAAGGGTTAGGGTTAGGGTTCGGGTTAGGGTTAGGGTTAGGGGACGGGGACGATTTAGGGTCCAGGTGAGGGTACGACAACGCATTAGGGGGAGCGTACGTGTGAGGGCGCGGGTTAGTGTCAGCGTACGGGTTAGTATTAGGGGACGGGTGAGGGTCAGGCTTGGGGGAAGGGTTAGGGTTAGGGTTCGGGCTAGGGTTAGGGTTAGGGGACGGGGACGGTTTAGGGTCCAGGTGAGGGTACGACAACGCTTTAGGGGGAGCGTACGTGTGAGGGCGCGGGTTAGTGTCAGCGCACGGGTTAGGATTAGGGGACGGGTGAGGGTCAGGCTTCGGGGAAGCGTTAGGGTTAGGGTTCGGCTAGGGTTAGGGTTAGGGGACGGGGACGGTTTAGGGTCCAGGTGAGGGTACGACAACGCTTTAGGGGGAGCGTACGTGTGAGGGCACGGGTTAGTGTCAGCGTACGGGTTAGGATTAGGGGACGGGTGAGGGTCAGGCTTCGGGGAAGGGTTAGGGTTAGGGTTCGGGCTAGGGTTAGGGTTAGGGGACGGGGACGGTTTAGGGTCCAGGTGAGGGTACGACAACGCTTTAGGGGGAGCGTACGTGTGAGGGCGCGGCTTAGTGTCAGCGTACGGGTTAGGATTAGGGGACGGGTGAGGGTCAGGCTTCGGGGAAGGGTTAGGGTTAGGGTTCGGGCTAGGGTTAGGGTTAGGGGACGGGGACGGTTTAGGGTCCAGGTGAGGGTACGAGAACGCTTTAGGGGGAGCGTACGTTTGAGGGCGCGGGTTAGTGTCAGCGTACGGGTTAGGATTAGGGGACGGGTGAGGGTCAGGCTTCGGGGAAGGGTTAGGGTTAGGGTTCGGGCTAGGGTTAGGGTTAGGGGACGGGGACGGTTTAGGGTCCAGGTGAGGGTACGACAACGCTTTAGGGGGAGCGTACGTGTGAGGGCGCGGGTTAGTGTCAGCGTACGGGTTAGGATTAGGGGACGGGTGAGGGTCAGGCTTCGGGGAAGGGTTAGGGTTAGGGTTCGGGTTAGGGTTAGGGTTAGGGGACGGGGACGGTTTAGGTTCCAGGTGAGGGTACGACAACGTTTTAGGGGGAGCGTACGTGTGAGGGCGCGGGTTAGTGTCAGCGTACGGGTTAGGATTAGGGGACGGCTGAGGGTCAGGCTTCGGGGAAGGGTTAGGGTTAGGCTTCGGGCTAGGGTTAGGGTTAGGGGACGGGGACGGTTTAGGGTCCAGGTGAGGGTACGACAACGCTTTAGGGGGAGCGTACGTGTGAGGGCGCGGGTTAGTGTCAGCGTACGGGTTAGGATTAGGGGACGGGTGAGGGTCAGGCTTCGGGGAAGGGGTAGGGTTAGGGTTCGGACTAGGGTTAGGGTTAGGGGACGGGGACGGTTTAGGGTCCAGGTGAGGGTACGACAACGCTTTAGGGGGAGCGTACGTGTGAGGGCGCGGGTTAGTGTCAGCGTACGGGTTAGGATTAGGGGACGGGTGAGGGTCAGGCTTCGGGGAAGGGTTAGGGTTAGTGTTCGGGCTAGGGTTAGGGTTAGGGGACGGGGACGGTTTAGGGTCCAGGTGAGGGTACGACAACGCTTTAGGGGGAGCGTACGTGTGAGGGCGCGGGTTAGTGTCAGCGTACGGGTTAGGATTAGGGGACGGGTGAGGGTCAGGCTTCGGGGAAGGGTTAGGGTTAGGGTTCGGGCTAGGGTTAGGGTTAGGGGACGGGGACGGTTTAGGGTCCAGGTGAGGGTACGAGAACGATTTAGGGGGAGCGTACGTGTGAGGGCGCGGGTTAGTGTCAGCGTACGGGTTAGGATTAGGGGACGGGTGAGGGTCAGGCTTCGGGGAAGGGTTAGGGTTAGTGTTCGGGCTAGGGTTAGGGTTAGGGGACGGGGACGGTTTAGGGTCCAGGTGAGGGTACGACAACGCTTTAGGGGGAGCGTACGTGTGAGGGCGCGGGTTAGTGTCAGCGTACGGGTTAGGATTAAGGGACGGGTGAGGGTCAGGCTTCGGGGAAGGGTTAGGGTTAGGGTTCGGGCTAGGGTTAGGGTTAGGGGACGGGGACGGTTTAGGGTCCAGGTGAGGGTACGACAACGCTTTAGGGGGAGCGTACGTGTGAGGGCGCGGGTTAGTGTCAGCGTACGGGTTAGGATTAGGGGACGGGTGAGGGTCAGGCTTCGGGGAAGGGTTAGGGTTAGGGTTCGGGCTAGGGTTCGGGTTAGGGGACGGGGACGGTTTAGGGTCCAGGTGAGGGTACGACAACGCTTTAGGGGGAGCGTACGTGTGAGGGCGCGGGTTAGTGTCAGCGTACGGGTTAGGATTAGGGGACGGGTGAGGGTCAGGCTTCGGGGAAGGGTTAGGGTTAGGGTTCGGGCTAGGGTTAGGGTTAGGGGACGGGGACGGTTTAGGGTCCAGGTGAGGGTACGAGAACGCTTTAGGGGGAGCGTACGTGTGAGGGCGCGGGTTAGTGTCAGCGTACGGGTTAGGATTAGGGGACGGGTGAGGGTCAGGCTTCGGGGAAGGGTTAGGGTTAGGGTTCGGGCTAGGGTTAGGGTTAGGGGACGGGGACGGTTTAGGGTCCAGGTGAGGATACGACAACGCTTTAGGATGAGCGTACGTGTGAGGGCGCGGGTTAGTGTCAGCGTACAGGTTAGGGTTAGGGGACGGGTGAGGGTCAGGCTTCGGGGAAGGGTTAGGGTTAGGGTTCGGGCTAGGGTTAGGGTTAGGGGACGGGGACGGTTTAGGGTCCAGGTGAGGGTACGAGAACGCTTTAGGGGGAGCGTACATGTGAGGGCGCGGGTTAGTGTCAGCGTACGGGTTAGGATTAGGGGACGGGTGAGGGTCAGGCTTCGGGGAAGGCTTAGGGTTAGGGTTCGGGCTAGGGTTAGGGTTAGAGGACGGGGACGGTTTAGGGTCCAGGTGAGGGTACGAGCACGCTTTAGGGGGAGCGTACGTGTGAGGGCGCGGGTTAGTGTCAGCGTACGGGTTAGGATTAGGGGACGGGTGAGGGTCAGGCTTCGGGGAAGGGTTAGGGTTAGGGTTCGGGCTAGGGTTAGGGTTAGGGGACGGAGACGGTTTAGGGTCCAGGTGAGGGTACGACAACGCTTTAGGGGGAGCGTACGTGTGAGGGCGCGGGTTAGTGTCAGCGTACGGGTTAGGATTAGGGGACGGGTGAGGGTCAGGCTTCGGGGAAGGGTTAGGGTTAGGGTTCGGGCTAGGGTTAGGGTTAGGGGACGGGGACGGTTTAGGGTCCAAGTGAGGGTACGACAACGCTTTAGGGGCAGCGTACGTGTGAGGGCGCGGGTTAGTGTCAGCGTACGGGTTAGGATTAGGGGACGGGTGAGGGTCAGGCTTCGGGGAAGCGTTAGGGTTAGGGTTCGGGCTAGGGTTAGGGTTAGGGGACGGGGACGGTTTAGGGTCCAGGTGAGGGTACGACAACGCTTTAGGGGGAGCGTACGTGTGAGGGCGCGGGTTAGTGTCAGCGTACGGGTTAGGATTAGGGGACGGGTGAGGGTCAGGCTTCGGGGAAGCGTTAGGGTTAGGGTTCCGGCTAGGGTTAGGGTTAGGGGACGGGGACGGTTTAGGGTCCAGGTGAGGGTACGACAACGCTTTAGGATGAGCGTACGTGTGAGGGCGCGGGTTAGTGTCAGCGTACGGGTTAGGATTAGGGGACGGGTGAGGGTCAGGCTTCGGGGAAGGGTTAGGGTTAGGGTTCGGGCTAGGGTTAGGGTTAGGGGACGGGGACGGTTTAGGGTCCAGGTGAGGGTACGACAACGCTTTAGGATGAGCGTACGTGTGAGGGCGCGGGTTAGTGTCAGCGTACGGGTTAGGATTAGGGGACGGGTGAGGGTCAGGCTTCGGGGAAGGGTTAGGGTTAGGGTTCGGGCTAGGGTTAGGGTTAGGGGACGGGGACGGTTTAGGGTCCAGGTGAGGGTACGAGAACGCTTTAGGGGGAGCGTACATGTGAGGGCGCGGGTTAGTGTCAGCGTACGGGTTAGGATTAGGGGACGGGTGAGGGTCAGGCTTCGGGGAAGGCTTAGGGTTAGGGTTCGGGCTAGGGTTAGGGTTAGAGGACGGGGACGGTTTAGGGTCCAGGTGAGGGTACGAGCACGCTTTAGGGGGAGCGTACGTGTGAGGGCGCGGGTTAGTGTCAGCGTACGGGTTAGGATTAGGGGACGGGTGAGGGTCAGGCTTCGGGGAAGGGTTAGGGTTAGTGTTCGGGCTAGGGTTAGGGTTAGGGGACGGGGACGGTTTAGGGTCCAGGTGAGGGTACGAGAACGCTTTAGGGGGAGCGTACGTGTGAGGGCGCGGGTTAGTGTCAGCGTACGGGTTAGGATTAGGGGACGGGTGAGGGTCAGGCTTCGGGGAAGGCTTAGGGTTAGGGTTCGGGCTAGGGTTAGGGTTAGGGGACGGGGACGGTTTAGGGTCCAGGTGAGGGTACGAGAACGCTTTAGGGGGAGCGTACGTGTGAGGGCGCGGGTTAATGTCAGCGTACGGGTTAGGATTAGGGGACGGGTGAGGGTCAGGCTTCGGGGAAGGGTTAGGGTTAGGTTTCGGGCTAGGGTTAGGGTTAGGGGACGGAGACGGTTTAGGGTCCAGGTGAGGGTACGAGAACGCTTTAGGGGGAGCGTACGTGTGAGGGCGTGGGTTAGTGTCAGCGTACGGGTTAGGATTAGGGGACGGGTGAGGGTCAGGCTTCGGGGAAGGGTTAGGGTTAGGGTTCGGGCTAGGGTTAGGGTTAGGGGACGGGGACGGTTTAGGGTCCAGGTGAGGGTACGACAACGCTTTGGGGCAGCGTACGTGTGAGGGCGCGGGTTAGTGTCAGCCTACGGGTTAGGATTAGGGGACGGGTGAGGGTCAGGCTTCGGGGAAGCGTTAGGGTTAGGGTTCGGGCTAGGGTTAGGGTTAGGGGACGGGGACGGTTTAGGGTCCAGGTGAGGGTACGACAACGCTTTAGGGGGAGCGTACGTGTGAGGGCGCGGGTTAGTGTCAGCGTACGGGTTAGGATTAGGGGACGGGTGAGGGTCAGGCTTCGGGGAAGCGTTAGGGTTAGGGTTCCGGCTAGGGTTAGGGTTAGGGGACGGGGACGGTTTAGGATACAGGTGAGGGTACGACAACGCTTTAGGGGCAGCGAACGTGTGAGGGCGCGGGTTAGTGTCAGCGTACGGGTTAGGATTAGGGGACGGGTGAGGGTCAGGCTTCGGGGAAGCGTTAGGGTTAGGGTTCGGGCTAGGGTTAGGGTTAGGGGACGGGGACGGTTTAGGGTCCAGGTGAGGGTACGACAACGCTTTAGGGTGAGTGTACGTGTGAGGGCGCGGGTTAGTGTCAGCATACGGGTTAGGATTAGGGGACGTGTGAGGGTCAGGCTTCGGGGAAGCGTTAGGGTTATGGTTCCGGCTAGGGTTAGGGTTAGGGGACGGGGACGGTTTAGGGTCCAGGTGAGGGTACGAAAACGCTTTAGGGGGAGCGTACGTGTGAGGGCGCGGCTTAGTGTCAGCGTACGGGTTAGGATTAGGGGACGGGTGAGGGTCAGGCTTCGGGGAAGGGTTAGGGTTAGTGTTCGGGCTAGGGTTAGGGTTAGGGGACGGGGACGGTTTAGGGTCCAGGTGAGGGTACGACAACGCTTTAGGGGGAGCGTACGTGTGAGGGCGCGGGTTAGTGTCAGCGTACGGGTTAGGATTAGGGGACGGGTGAGGGTCAGGCTTCGGGGAAGGGTTAGGGTTAGGGTTCGGGCTAGGGTTAGGGTTAGGGGACGGGGACGGTTTAGGGTCCAGGTGAGGGTACGACAACGCTTTAGGGGGAGCGTACGTGTGAGGGCACGGGTTAGTGTCAGCGTACGGGTTAGGATTAGGGGACGGGTGAGGGTCAGGCTTCGGGGAAGGGTTAGGGTTAGTGTTCGGGCTAGGGTTAGGGTTAGGGGACGGGGACGGTTTAGGGTCCAGGTGAGGGTACGACAACGCTTTAGGGGGAGCGTACGTGTGAGGGCGCGGCTTAGTGTCAGCGTACGGGTTAGGATTAGGGGACGGGTGAGGGTCAGGCTTCGGGGAAGGGTTAGGGTTAGGGTTCGGGCTAGGGTTAGGGTTAGGGGACGGGGACGGTTTAGGGTCCAGGTGAGGGTACGACAACGCTTTAGGGGCAGCGTACGTGTGAGGGCGCGGGTTAGTGTCAGCGTACGGGTTAGGATTAGGGGACGGGTGAGGGTCAGGCTTCGGGGAAGGGTTAGGGTTAGGGTTCGGGCTAGGGTTAGGGTTAGGGGACGGGGACGGTTTAGGGTCCAGGTGAGGGTACGAGAACGCTTTAGGGGGAGCGTACGTGTGAGGGCGCGGGTTAGTGTCAGCGTACGGGTTAGGATTAGGGGACGAGTGAGGGTCAGGCTTCGGGGAAGGGTTAGGGTTAGGGTTCGGGCTAGGGTTAGGGTTAGGGGACGGGGACGGTTTAGGGTCCAGGTGAGGGTACGACAACGTTTTTGGGGGAGCGTACGTGTGAGGGCGCGGGTTAGTGTCAGCGTACTGGTTAGGATTAAGGGACGGGTGAGGGTCAGGCTTCGGGTAAGTGTTAGGGTTAGGGTTCGGGCTAGGGTTAGGGTTAGGGGACGGGGACGGTTTAGGGTCCAGTTGAGGGTACGACAACGCTTTAGGGGGAGCGAACGTGTGAGGGCGCGGGTTAGTGTCAGCGTACGGGTTAGGATTAGGGGACGGCTGAGGGTCAGGCTTCGGGGAAGGGTTAGGGTTAGGGTTCGGGCTAGGGTTAGGGTTAGGGGACGGGGACGGTTTAGGGTCCAGGTGAGGGTACGACAACGCTTTAGGGGGAGCGTACGTGTGAGGGCGCGGGTTAGTGTCAGCGTACGGGTTAGGATTAGGGGACGGGTGAGGGTCAGGCTTCGGGGAAGGCTTAGGGTTACGGTTCGGGCTAGGGTTAGGGTTAGAGGACGGGGACGGTTTAGGGTCCAGGTGAGGGTACGAGAACGCTTTAGGGGGAGCGTACGTGTGAGGGCGCGGGTTAGTGTCAGCGTACGGGTTAGGATTAGGGGATGGGTGAGGGTCAGGCTTCGGGGAAGGGTTAGGGTTAGGGTTCGGGCTAGGGATAGGGTTAGGGGACGGGGACGGTTTAGGGTCCAGGTGAGGGTACGACAACGTTTTAGGGGGAGCGTACGTGTGAGGGCGCGGGTTAGTGTCAGCGTACGGGTTAGGATTAGGGGACGGCTGAGGGTCAGGCTTCGGGGAAGGGTTAGGGTTAGGGTTCGGGCTATGGTTACGGGACGGGGACGGGGACGGTTTAGGGTCCAGGTGAGGGTACGACAACGCTTTAGGGGGAGCGTACGTGTGAGGGCGCGGGTTAGTGTCAGCGTACGGGTTAGGATTAGGGGACGGGTGAGGGTCAGGCTTCGGGGAAGGGTTAGGGTTAGGGTTCGGGCTAGGGTTAGGGTTAGGGGACGGGGACGGTTTAGGGTCCAGGTGAGGGTACGACAACGCTTTAGGGGGAGCGTACGTGTGAGGGCGTGGGTTAGTGTCAGCGTACGGGTTAGGATTAGGGGACGGGTGAGGGTCAGGCTTCGGGGAAGGGTTAGGGTTAGGGTTCGGGCTAGGGTTAGGGTTAGGGGACGGGGACGGTTTAGGGTCCAGGTGAGGGTACGACAACGCTTTAGGGGGAGCGTACGTGTGAGGGCGCGGGTTAGTGTCAGCGTACGGGTTAGGATTAGGGGACGGGTGAGGGTCAGGCTTCGGGGAAGGGTTAGGGTTAGTGTTCGGGCTAGGGTTAGGGTTAGGGGACGGGGACGGTTTAGGGTCCAGGTGAGGGTACGACAACGCTTTAGGGGGAGCGTACGTGTGAGGGGGCGGGTTAGTGTCAGCGTACGGGTTAGGATTAGGGGACGGCTGAGGGTCAGGCTTCGGGGAAGGGTTAGGGTTAGGGTTCGGGCTAGGGTTAGGGTTAGGGGACGGGGACGGTTTAGGGTCCAGGTGAGGGTACGACAACGTTTTAGGGGGAGCGTACGTGTGAGGGCGCGGGTTAGTGTCAGCGTACGGGTTAGGATTAGGGGATGGCTGAGGGTCAGGCTTCGGGGAAGGGTTAGGGTTAGGGTTCGGGCTATGGTTAGGGGACGGGGACGGGGACGGTTTAGGGTCCAGGTGAGGGTACGACAACGCTCTAGGGGGAGCGTACGTGTGAGGGCGTGGGTTAGTGTCAGCGTACGGGTTAGGATTAGGGGACGGGTGAGGGTCAGGCTTCGGGGAAGGGTTAGGGTTAGGGTTCGGGCTAGGGTTAGGGTTAGGGGACGGGGACGGTTTAGGGTCCAGGTGACGGTACGACAACGCTTTAGGGGGAGCGTACGTGTGAGGGCGCGGGTTAGTGTCAGCGTACGGGTTAGGATTAGGGGACGGGTGAGGGTCAGGCTTCGGGGAAGGGTTAGGGTTAGGGTTCGGGCTAGGGTTAGGGTTAGGGGACGGGGACGGTTTAGGGTCCAGGTGAGGGTACGACAACGCTTTAGGGGCAGCGTACGTGTGAGGGCGCGGTTAGTGTCAGCGTACGGGTTAGGATTAGGGGACGGGTGAGGGTCAGGCTTCGGGGAAGGGTTAGGGTTAGGGTTCGAGCTAGGGTTAGGGTTAGGGGACGGGGACGGTTTAGGGTTCAGGTGAGGGTACGACAACGCTTTAGGATGAGCGTACGTGTGAGGGCGCGGGTTAGTGTCAGCGTACGGGTTAGGATTAGTGGACGGGTGAGGGTCAGGCTTCGGGGAAGGGTTAGGGTTAGGGTTCGGGCTAGGGTTAGGGTTAGGGGACGGGGACGGTTTAGGGTCCAGGTGAGGGTACGACAACGCTTTAGGGGGAGCGTACGTGTGAGGGCGCGGGTTAGTGTCAGCGTACGGGTTAGGATTAGGGGACGGCTGAGGGTCAGGCTTCGGGGAAGGGTTAGGGTTAGGGTTCGGGCTAGGGTTAGGGTTAGAGGACGGGGACGGTTTAGGGTCCAGGTGAGGGTACGAGAACGCTTTAGGGGGAGCGTACGTGTGAGGTCGCGGGTTAGTGTCAGCGTACGGGTTAGGATTAGGGGACGGGTGAGGGTCAGGCTTCGGGGAAGGGTTAGGGTTAGTGTTCGGGCTAGGGTTAGGGTTAGGGGACGGGGACGGTTTAGGGTCCAGGTGAGGGTACGACAACGCTTTAGGGGGAGCGTACGTGTGAGGGCGCGGGTTAGTGTCAGCGTACGGGTTAGGATTAGGGGACGGGTGAGGGTCAGGCTTGGGGGAAGGGTTAGGGTTAGGGTTCGGGCTAGGGTTAGGGTTAGGGGACGGGGACGTTTTAGGGTCCAGGTGAGAGTACGACAACGCTTTAGGGGGAGCGTACGTGTGAGGGCGCGGGTTAGTGTCTGCGCACGGGTTAGGATTAGGGGACGGGTTAGGGTCAGGCTTCGGGGAAGCGTTAGGGTTAGGGTTCCGGCTAGGGTTAGGGTTAGGGGACGGGGACGGTTTAGGGTCCAGGTGAGGGTACGACAACGCTTTAGGGGGAGCGTACGTGTGAGGGCGCGGCTTAGTGTCAGCGTACGGGTTAGGATTAGGGGACGGGTGAGGGTCAGGCTTCGGGGAAGGGTTAGGGTTAGTGTTCGGGCTAGGGTTAGGGTTAGGGGACGGGGACGGTTTAGGGTCCAGGTGAGGGTACGAGAACGCTTTAGGGGGAGCGTACGTGTGAGGGCGCGGGTTAGTGTCAGCGTACGGGTTAGGATTAGGGGACGGGTGAGGGTCAGGCTTCGGGGAAGGGTTAGGGTTAGGGTTCGGGCTAGGGTTAGGGTTAGGGGACGGGGACGGTTTAGGGTCCAGGTGAGGGTACGACAACGCTTTAGGGGGAGCGTACGTGTGAGGGCGCGGGTTAGTGTCAGCGTACGGGTTAGGATTAGGGGACGGGTGAGGGTCAGGCTTCGGGGAAGGGTTAGGGTTAGGGTTCGGGCTAGGGTTAGGGTTAGGGGACGGGGACGGTTTAGGGTCCAGGTGAGGGTACGACAACGCTTTAGGGGGAGCGTACGTGTGAGGGCGCGGGTTAGTGTCAGCGTACGGGTTAGGATTAGGGGACGGGTGAGGGTCAGGCTTCGGGGAAGGGTTAGGGTTAGTGTTCGGGCTGGGGTTAGGGTTAGGGGACGGGGACGGTTTAGGGTCCATGTGAGGGTACGACAACGCTTTAGGGGGAGCGTACGTGTGAGGGGGCGGGTTAGTGTCAGCGTACGGGTTAGGATTAGGGGATGGCTGAGGGTCAGGCTTCGGGGAAGGGTTAGGGTTAGGGTTCGGGCTAGTGTTAGGGTTAGGGGACGGGGACGGTTTAGGGTCCAGGTGAGGGTACGACAACGTTTTAGGGGGAGCGTACGTGTGAGGGCGCGGGTTAGTGTCAGCGTACGGGTTAGGATTAGGGGATGGCTGAGGGTCAGGCTTCGGGGAAGGGTTAGGGTTAGGGTTCGGGCTATGGTTAGGGGACGGGGACGGGGACGGTTTAGGGTCCAGATGAGGGTACGACAACGCTTTAGGGGGAGCGTACGTGTGAGGGCGCGGGTTAGTGTCAGCGTACGGGTTAGGATTAGGGGACGGGTGAGGGTCAGGCTTCGGGGAAGGGTTAGGGTTAGGGTTCGGGCTAGGGTTAGGGTTAGGGGACGGGGACGGTTTAGGGTCCAGGTGAGGGTACGACAACGCTTTAGGGGGAGCGTACGTGTGAGGGCGCGGGTTAGTGTCAGCGTACGGGTTAGGATTAGGGGACGGGTGAGGGTCAGGCTTCGGGGAAGGGTTAGGGTTAGGGTTCGGGCTAGGGTTAGGGTTAGGGGACGGGGACGGTTTAGGGTCCAGGTGAGGGTACGACAACGCTTTAGGGGGAGCGTACGTGTGAGGGCACGGGTTAGTGTCAGCGTACGGGTTAGGATTAGGGGACGGGTGAGGGTCAGGCTTCGGGGAAGGGTTAGGGTTAGTGTTCGGGCTAGGGTTAGGGTTAGGGGACGGGGACGGTTTAGGGTCCAGGTGAGGGTACGACAACGCTTTAGGGGGAGCGTACGTGTGAGGGCGCGGCTTAGTGTCAGCGTACGGGTTAGGATTAGGGGACGGGTGAGGGTCAGGCTTCGGGGAAGGGTTAGGGTTAGGGTTCGGGCTAGGGTTAGGGTTAGGGGACGGGGACGGTTTAGGGTCCAGGTGAGGGTACGACAACGCTTTAGGGGCAGCGTACGTGTGAGGGCGCGGGTTAGTGTCAGCGTACGGGTTAGGATTAGGGGACGGGTGAGGGTCAGGCTTCGGGGAAGGGTTAGGGTTAGGGTTCGGGCTAGGGTTAGGGTTAGGGGACGGGGACGGTTTAGGGTCCAGGTGAGGGTACGAGAACGCTTTAGGGGGAGCGTACGTGTGAGGGCGCGGGTTAGTGTCAGCGTACGGGTTAGGATTAGGGGACGAGTGAGGGTCAGGCTTCGGGGAAGGGTTAGGGTTAGGGTTCGGGCTAGGGTTAGGGTTAGGGGACGGGGACGGTTTAGGGTCCAGGTGAGGGTACGACAACGTTTTTGGGGGAGCGTACGTGTGAGGGCGCGGGTTAGTGTCAGCGTACTGGTTAGGATTAAGGGACGGGTGAGGGTCAGGCTTCGGGTAAGTGTTAGGGTTAGGGTTCGGGCTAGGGTTAGGGTTAGGGGACGGGGACGGTTTAGGGTCCAGTTGAGGGTACGACAACGCTTTAGGGGGAGCGAACGTGTGAGGGCGCGGGTTAGTGTCAGCGTACGGGTTAGGATTAGGGGACGGCTGAGGGTCAGGCTTCGGGGAAGGGTTAGGGTTAGGGTTCGGGCTAGGGTTAGGGTTAGGGGACGGGGACGGTTTAGGGTCCAGGTGAGGGTACGACAACGCTTTAGGGGGAGCGTACGTGTGAGGGCGCGGGTTAGTGTCAGCGTACGGGTTAGGATTAGGGGACGGGTGAGGGTCAGGCTTCGGGGAAGGCTTAGGGTTACGGTTCGGGCTAGGGTTAGGGTTAGAGGACGGGGACGGTTTAGGGTCCAGGTGAGGGTACGAGAACGCTTTAGGGGGAGCGTACGTGTGAGGGCGCGGGTTAGTGTCAGCGTACGGGTTAGGATTAGGGGATGGGTGAGGGTCAGGCTTCGGGGAAGGGTTAGGGTTAGGGTTCGGGCTAGGGATAGGGTTAGGGGACGGGGACGGTTTAGGGTCCAGGTGAGGGTACGACAACGTTTTAGGGGGAGCGTACGTGTGAGGGCGCGGGTTAGTGTCAGCGTACGGGTTAGGATTAGGGGACGGCTGAGGGTCAGGCTTCGGGGAAGGGTTAGGGTTAGGGTTCGGGCTATGGTTACGGGACGGGGACGGGGACGGTTTAGGGTCCAGGTGAGGGTACGACAACGCTTTAGGGGGAGCGTACGTGTGAGGGCGCGGGTTAGTGTCAGCGTACGGGTTAGGATTAGGGGACGGGTGAGGGTCAGGCTTCGGGGAAGGGTTAGGGTTAGGGTTCGGGCTAGGGTTAGGGTTAGGGGACGGGGACGGTTTAGGGTCCAGGTGAGGGTACGACAACGCTTTAGGGGGAGCGTACGTGTGAGGGCGTGGGTTAGTGTCAGCGTACGGGTTAGGATTAGGGGACGGGTGAGGGTCAGGCTTCGGGGAAGGGTTAGGGTTAGGGTTCGGGCTAGGGTTAGGGTTAGGGGACGGGGACGGTTTAGGGTCCAGGTGAGGGTACGACAACGCTTTAGGGGGAGCGTACGTGTGAGGGCGCGGGTTAGTGTCAGCGTACGGGTTAGGATTAGGGGACGGGTGAGGGTCAGGCTTCGGGGAAGGGTTAGGGTTAGTGTTCGGGCTAGGGTTAGGGTTAGGGGACGGGGACGGTTTAGGGTCCAGGTGAGGGTACGACAACGCTTTAGGGGGAGCGTACGTGTGAGGGGGCGGGTTAGTGTCAGCGTACGGGTTAGGATTAGGGGACGGCTGAGGGTCAGGCTTCGGGGAAGGGTTAGGGTTAGGGTTCGGGCTAGGGTTAGGGTTAGGGGACGGGGACGGTTTAGGGTCCAGGTGAGGGTACGACAACGTTTTAGGGGGAGCGTACGTGTGAGGGCGCGGGTTAGTGTCAGCGTACGGGTTAGGATTAGGGGATGGCTGAGGGTCAGGCTTCGGGGAAGGGTTAGGGTTAGGGTTCGGGCTATGGTTAGGGGACGGGGACGGGGACGGTTTAGGGTCCAGGTGAGGGTACGACAACGCTCTAGGGGGAGCGTACGTGTGAGGGCGTGGGTTAGTGTCAGCGTACGGGTTAGGATTAGGGGACGGGTGAGGGTCAGGCTTCGGGGAAGGGTTAGGGTTAGGGTTCGGGCTAGGGTTAGGGTTAGGGGACGGGGACGGTTTAGGGTCCAGGTGACGGTACGACAACGCTTTAGGGGGAGCGTACGTGTGAGGGCGCGGGTTAGTGTCAGCGTACGGGTTAGGATTAGGGGACGGGTGAGGGTCAGGCTTCGGGGAAGGGTTAGGGTTAGGGTTCGGGCTAGGGTTAGGGTTAGGGGACGGGGACGGTTTAGGGTCCAGGTGAGGGTACGACAACGCTTTAGGGGCAGCGTACGTGTGAGGGCGCGGTTAGTGTCAGCGTACGGGTTAGGATTAGGGGACGGGTGAGGGTCAGGCTTCGGGGAAGGGTTAGGGTTAGGGTTCGGGCTAGGGTTAGGGTTAGGGGACGGGGACGGTTTAGGGTTCAGGTGAGGGTACGACAACGCTTTAGGATGAGCGTACGTGTGAGGGCGCGGGTTAGTGTCAGCGTACGGGTTAGGATTAGTGGACGGGTGAGGGTCAGGCTTCGGGGAAGGGTTAGGGTTAGGGTTCGGGCTAGGGTTAGGGTTAGGGGACGGGGACGGTTTAGGGTCCAGGTGAGGGTACGACAACGCTTTAGGGGGAGCGTACGTGTGAGGGCGCGGGTTAGTGTCAGCGTACGGGTTAGGATTAGGGGACGGCTGAGGGTCAGGCTTCGGGGAAGGGTTAGGGTTAGGGTTCGGGCTAGGGTTAGGGTTAGAGGACGGGGACGGTTTAGGGTCCAGGTGAGGGTACGAGAACGCTTTAGGGGGAGCGTACGTGTGAGGTCGCGGGTTAGTGTCAGCGTACGGGTTAGGATTAGGGGACGGGTGAGGGTCAGGCTTCGGGGAAGGGTTAGGGTTAGTGTTCGGGCTAGGGTTAGGGTTAGGGGACGGGGACGGTTTAGGGTCCAGGTGAGGGTACGACAACGCTTTAGGGGGAGCGTACGTGTGAGGGCGCGGGTTAGTGTCAGCGTACGGGTTAGGATTAGGGGACGGGTGAGGGTCAGGCTTGGGGGAAGGGTTAGGGTTAGGGTTCGGGCTAGGGTTAGGGTTAGGGGACGGGGACGTTTTAGGGTCCAGGTGAGAGTACGACAACGCTTTAGGGGGAGCGTACGTGTGAGGGCGCGGGTTAGTGTCTGCGCACGGGTTAGGATTAGGGGACGGGTGAGGGTCAGGCTTCGGGGAAGCGTTAGGGTTAGGGTTCCGGCTAGGGTTAGGGTTAGGGGACGGGGACGGTTTAGGGTCCAGGTGAGGGTACGACAACGCTTTAGGGGGAGCGTACGTGTGAGGGCGCGGCTTAGTGTCAGCGTACGGGTTAGGATTAGGGGACGGGTGAGGGTCAGGCTTCGGGGAAGGGTTAGGGTTAGTGTTCGGGCTAGGGTTAGGGTTAGGGGACGGGGACGGTTTAGGGTCCAGGTGAGGGTACGAGAACGCTTTAGGGGGAGCGTACGTGTGAGGGCGCGGGTTAGTGTCAGCGTACGGGTTAGGATTAGGGGACGGGTGAGGGTCAGGCTTCGGGGAAGGGTTAGGGTTAGGGTTCGGGCTAGGGTTAGGGTTAGGGGACGGGGACGGTTTAGGGTCCAGGTGAGGGTACGACAACGCTTTAGGGGGAGCGTACGTGTGAGGGCGCGGGTTAGTGTCAGCGTACGGGTTAGGATTAGGGGACGGGTGAGGGTCAGGCTTCGGGGAAGGGTTAGGGTTAGGGTTCGGGCTAGGGTTAGGGTTAGGGGACGGGGACGGTTTAGGGTCCAGGTGAGGGTACGACAACGCTTTAGGGGGAGCGTACGTGTGAGGGCGCGGGTTAGTGTCAGCGTACGGGTTAGGATTAGGGGACGGGTGAGGGTCAGGCTTCGGGGAAGGGTTAGGGTTAGTGTTCGGGCTGGGGTTAGGGTTAGGGGACGGGGACGGTTTAGGGTCCATGTGAGGGTACGACAACGCTTTAGGGGGAGCGTACGTGTGAGGGGGCGGGTTAGTGTCAGCGTACGGGTTAGGATTAGGGGATGGCTGAGGGTCAGGCTTCGGGGAAGGGTTAGGGTTAGGGTTCGGGCTAGTGTTAGGGTTAGGGGACGGGGACGGTTTAGGGTCCAGGTGAGGGTACGACAACGTTTTAGGGGGAGCGTACGTGTGAGGGCGCGGGTTAGTGTCAGCGTACGGGTTAGGATTAGGGGATGGCTGAGGGTCAGGCTTCGGGGAAGGGTTAGGGTTAGGGTTCGGGCTATGGTTAGGGGACGGGGACGGGGACGGTTTAGGGTCCAGATGAGGGTACGACAACGCTTTAGGGGGAGCGTACGTGTGAGGGCGCGGGTTAGTGTCAGCGTACGGGTTAGGATTAGGGGACGGGTGAGGGTCAGGCTTCGGGGAAGGGTTAGGGTTAGGGTTCGGGCTAGGGTTAGGGTTAGGGGACGGGGACGGTTTAGGGTCCAGGTGAGGGTACGACAACGCTTTAGGGGGAGCGTACGTGTGAGGGCACGGGTTAGTGTCAGCGTACGGGTTAGGATTAGGGGACGGGTGAGGGTCAGGCTTCGGGGAAGGGTTAGGGTTAGGGTTCGGGCTAGGGTTAGGGTTAGGGGACGGGGACGGTTTAGGGTCCAGGTGAGGGTACGACAACGCTTTAGGGGCAGCGTACGTGTGAGGGCGCGGGTTAGTGTCAGCGTACGGGTTAGGATTAGGGGACGGGTGAGGGTCAGGCTTCGGGGAAGGGTTAGGGTTAGGGTTCGGGCTAGGGTTAGGGTTAGGGGACGGGGACGGTTTAGGGTTCAGGTGAGGGTACGACAACGCTTTAGGATGAGCGTACGTGTGAGGGCGCGGGTTAGTGTCAGCGTACGGGTTAGGATTAGGGGACGGGTGAGGGTCAGGCTTCGGGGAAGGGTTAGGGTTAGGGTTCGGGCTAGGGTTAGGGTTAGGGGACGGGGACGGTTTAGGGTCCAGGTGAGGGTACGACAACGCTTTAGGGGGAGCGTACGTGTGAGGGCGCGGGTTAGTGTCAGCGTACGGGTTAGGATTAGGGGACGGCTGAGGGTCAGGCTTCGGGGAAGGGTTAGGGTTAGGGTTCAGGCTAGGGTTAGGGTTAGAGGACGGGGACGGTTTAGGGTCCAGGTGAGGGTACGAGAACGCTTTAGGGGGAGCGTACGTGTGAGGTCGCGGGTTAGTGTCAGCGTACGGGTTAGGATTAGGGGACGGGTGAGGGTCAGGCTTGGGGGAAGGGTTAGGGTTAGGGTTCGGGCTAGGGTTAGGGTTAGGGGACGGGGACGTTTTAGGGTCCAGGTGAGAGTACGACAACGCTTTAGGGGGAGCGTACGTGTGAGGGCGCGGGTTAGTGTCTGCGCACGGGTTAGGATTAGGGGACGGGTGAGGGTCAGGCTTCGGGGAAGCGTTAGGGTTAGGGTTCCGGCTAGGGTTAGGGTTAGGGGACGGGGACGGTTTAGGGTCCAGGTGAGGGTACGACAACGCTTTAGAGGGAGCGTACGTGTGAGGGCGCGGCTTAGTGTCAGCGTACGGGTTAGGATTAGGGGACGGGTGAGGGTCAGGCTTCGGGGAAGGGTTAGGGTTAGTGTTCGGGCTAGGGTTAGGGTTAGGGGACGGGGACGGTTTAGGGTCCAGGTGAGGGTACGACAACGCTTTAGGGGGAGCGTACGTGTGAGGGGGCGGGTTAGTGTCAGCGTACGGGTTAGGATTAGGGGACGGGTGAGGGTCAGGCTTCGGGGAAGGGTTAGGGTTAGGGTTCAGGCTAGGGTTAGGGTTAGGGGACGGGGACGGTTTAGGGTCCAGGTGACGGTACGACAACGCTTTAGGGGGAGCGTACGTGTGAGGGCGCGGGTTAGTGTCAGCGTACGGGTTAGGATTAGGGGACGGGTGAGGGTCAGGCTTCGGGGAAGGGTTAGGGTTAGGGTTCGGGCTAGGGTTAGGGTTAGGGGACGGGGACGGTTTAGGGTCCAGGTGAGGGTACGACAACGCTTTAGGGGCAGCGTACGTGTGAGGGCGCGGGTTAGTGTCAGCGTACGGGTTAGGATTAGGGGACGGGTGAGGGTCAGGCTTCGGGGAAGGGTTAGGGTTAGGGTTCGGGCTAGGGTTAGGGTTAGGGGACGGGGACGGTTTAGGGTTCAGGTGAGGGTACGACAACGCTTTAGGATGAGCGTACGTGTGAGGGCGCGGGTTAGTGTCAGCGTACGGGTTAGGATTAGGGGACGGGTGAGGGTCAGGCTTCGGGGAAGGGTTAGGGTTAGGGTTCGGGCTAGGGTTAGGGTTAGGGGACGGGGACGGTTTAGGGTCCAGGTGAGGGTACGACAACGCTTTAGGGGGAGCGTACGTGTGAGGGCGCGGGTTAGTGTCAGCGTACGGGTTAGGATTAGGGGACGGCTGAGGGTCAGGCTTCGGGGAAGGGTTAGGGTTAGGGTTCGGGCTAGGGTTAGGGTTAGAGGACGGGGACGGTTTAGGGTCCAGGTGAGGGTACGAGAACGCTTTAGGGGGAGCGTACGTGTGAGGTCGCGGGTTAGTGTCAGCGTACGGGTTAGGATTAGGGGACGGGTGAGGGTCAGGCTTCGGGGAAGGGTTAGGGTTAGTGTTCGGGCTAGGGTTAGGGTTAGGGGACGGGGACGGTTTAGGGTCCAGGTGAGGGTACGACAACGCTTTAGGGGGAGCGTACGTGTGAGGGCGCGGGTTAGTGTCAGCGTACGGGTTAGGATTAGGGGACGGGTGAGGGTCAGGCTTGGGGGAAGGGTTAGGGTTAGGGTTCGGGCTAGGGTTAGGGTTAGGGGACGGGGACGTTTTAGGGTCCAGGTGAGAGTACGACAACGCTTTAGGGGGAGCGTACGTGTGAGGGCGCGGGTTAGTGTCTGCGCACGGGTTAGGATTAGGGGACGGGTGAGGGTCAGGCTTCGGGGAAGCGTTAGGGTTAGGGTTCCGGCTAGGGTTAGGGTTAGGGGACGGGGACGGTTTAGGGTCCAGGTGAGGGTACGACAACGCTTTAGGGGGAGCGTACGTGTGAGGGCGCGGCTTAGTGTCAGCGTACGGGTTAGGATTAGGGGACGGGTGAGGGTCAGGCTTCGGGGAAGGGTTAGGGTTAGTGTTCGGGCTAGGGTTAGGGTTAGGGGACGGGGACGGTTTAGGGTCCAGGTGAGGGTACGAGAACGCTTTAGGGGGAGCGTACGTGTGAGGGCGCGGGTTAGTGTCAGCGTACGGGTTAGGATTAGGGGACGGGTGAGGGTCAGGCTTCGGGGAAGGGTTAGGGTTAGGGTTCGGGCTAGGGTTAGGGTTAGGGGACGGGGACGGTTTAGGGTCCAGGTGAGGGTACGAGAACGCTTTAGGGGGAGCGTACGTGTGAGGGCGCGGGTTAGTGTCAGCGTACGGGTGAGGATTAGGGGACGGGTGAGGGTCAGGCTTCGGGGAAGGGTTAGGGTTAGGGTTCGGGCTAGGGTTAGGGTTAGGGGACGGGGACGGTTTAGGGTCCAGGTGAGGGTACGACAACGCTTTAGGGGGAGCGTACGTGTGAGGGCGCGGGTTAGTGTCAGCGTACGGGTTAGGATTAGGGGACGGGTGAGGGTCAGGCTTCGGGGAAGGGTTAGGGTTAGGGTTCGGGCTAGGGTTAGGGTTAGGGGACGGGGACGGTTTAGGGTCCAGGTGAGGGTACGACAACGCTTTAGGGGGAGCGTACGTGTGAGGGCGCGGGTTAGTGTCAGCGTACGGGTTAGGATTAGGGGACGGGTGAGGGTCAGGCTTCGGGGAAGGGTTAGGGTTAGTGTTCGGGCTGGGGTTAGGGTTAGGGGACGGGGACGGTTTAGGGTCCATGTGAGGGTACGACAACGCTTTAGGGGGAGCGTACGTGTGAGGGGGCGGGTTAGTGTCAGCGTACGGGTTAGGATTAGGGGATGGCTGAGGGTCAGGCTTCGGGGAAGGGTTAGGGTTAGGGTTCGGGCTAGTGTTAGGGTTAGGGGACGGGGACGGTTTAGGGTCCATGTGAGGGTACGACAACGCTTTAGGGGGAGCGTACGTGTGAGGGGGCGGGTTAGTGTCAGCGTACGGGTTAGGATTAGGGGATGGCTGAGGGTCAGGCTTCGGGGAAGGGTTAGGGTTAGGGTTCGGGCTATGGTTAGGGGACGGGGACGGGGACGGTTTAGGGTCCAGATGAGGGTACGACAACGCTTTAGGGGGAGCGTACGTGTGAGGGCGCGGGTTAGTGTCAGCGTACGGGTTAGGATTAGGGGACGGGTGAGGGTCAGGCTTCGGGGAAGGGTTAGGGTTAGGGTTCGGGCTAGGGTTAGGGTTAGGGGACGGGGACGGTTTAGGGTCCAGGTGAGGGTACGACAACGCTTTAGGGGGAGCGTACGTGTGAGGGCACGGGTTAGTGTCAGCGTACGGGTTAGGATTAGGGGACGGGTGAGGGTCAGGCTTCGGGGAAGGGTTAGGGTTAGGGTTCGGGCTAGGGTTAGGGTTAGGGGACGGGGACGGTTTAGGGTCCAGGTGAGGGTACGACAACGCTTTAGGGGCAGCGTACGTGTGAGGGCGCGGGTTAGTGTCAGCGTACGGGTTAGGATTAGGGGACGGGTGAGGGTCAGGCTTCGGGGAAGGGTTAGGGTTAGGGTTCGGGCTAGGGTTAGGGTTAGGGGACGGGGACGGTTTAGGGTCCAGGTGAGGGTACGACAACGCTTTAGGGGGAGCGTACGTGTGAGGGCGCGGGTTAGTGTCAGCGTACGGGTTAGGATTAGGGGACGGCTGAGGGTCAGGCTTCGGGGAAGGGTTAGGGTTAGGGTTCGGGCTAGGGTTAGGGTTAGAGGACGGGGACGGTTTAGGGTCCAGGTGAGGGTACGAGAACGCTTTAGGGGGAGCGTACGTGTGAGGTCGCGGGTTAGTGTCAGCGTACGGGTTAGGATTAGGGGACGGGTGAGGGTCAGGCTTGGGGGAAGGGTTAGGGTTAGGGTTCGGGCTAGGGTTAGGGTTAGGGGACGGGGACGTTTTAGGGTCCAGGTGAGAGTACGACAACGCTTTAGGGGGAGCGTACGTGTGAGGGCGCGGGTTAGTGTCTGCGCACGGGTTAGGATTAGGGGACGGGTGAGGGTCAGGCTTCGGGGAAGCGTTAGGGTTAGGGTTCCGGCTAGGGTTAGGGTTAGGGGACGGGGACGGTTTAGGGTCCAGGTGAGGGTACGACAACGCTTTAGAGGGAGCGTACGTGTGAGGGCGCGGCTTAGTGTCAGCGTACGGGTTAGGATTAGGGGACGGGTGAGGGTCAGGCTTCGGGGAAGGGTTAGGGTTAGTGTTCGGGCTAGGGTTAGGGTTAGGGGACGGGGACGGTTTAGGGTCCAGGTGAGGGTACGAGAACGCTTTAAGGGGAGCGTACGTGTGAGGGCGCGGGTTAGTGTCAGCGTACGGGTTAGGATTAGGGGACGGGTGAGGGTCAGGCTTCGGGGAAGGGTTAGGGTTAGGGTTCGGGCTAGGGTTAGGGTTAGGGGACGGGGACGGTTTAGGGTCCAGGTGAGGGTACGACAACGCTTTAGGGGGAGCGTACGTGTGAGGGCGCGGGTTAGTGTCAGCGTACGGGTTAGGATTAGGGGACGGGTGAGGGTCAGGCTTCGGGGAAGGGTTAGGGTTAGTGTTCGGGCTGGGGTTAGGGTTAGGGGACGGGGACGGTTTAGGGTCCATGTGAGGGTACGACAACGCTTTAGGGGGAGCGTACGTGTGAGGGGGCGGGTTAGTGTCAGCGTACGGGTTAGGATTAGGGGATGGCTGAGGGTCAGGCTTCGGGGAAGGGTTAGGGTTAGGGTTCGGGCTAGTGTTAGGGTTAGGGGACGGGGACGGTTTAGGGTCCATGTGAGGGTACGACAACGCTTTAGGGGGAGCGTACGTGTGAGGGGGCGGGTTAGTGTCAGCGTACGGGTTAGGATTAGGGGATGGCTGAGGGTCAGGCTTCGGGGAAGGGTTAGGGTTAGGGTTCGGGCTATGGTTAGGGGACGGGGACGGGGACGGTTTAGGGTCCAGATGAGGGTACGACAACGCTTTAGGGGGAGCGTACGTGTGAGGGCGCGGGTTAGTGTCAGCGTACGGGTTAGGATTAGGGGACGGGTGAGGGTCAGGCTTCGGGGAAGGGTTAGGGTTAGGGTTCGGGCTAGGGTTAGGGTTAGGGGACGGGGACGGTTTAGGGTCCAGGTGAGGGTACGACAACGCTTTAGGGGGAGCGTACGTGTGAGGGCACGGGTTAGTGTCAGCGTACGGGTTAGGATTAGGGGACGGGTGAGGGTCAGGCTTCGGGGAAGGGTTAGGGTTAGGGTTCGGGCTAGGGTTAGGGTTAGGGGACGGGGACGGTTTAGGGTCCAGGTGAGGGTACGACAACGCTTTAGGGGCAGCGTACGTGTGAGGGCGCGGGTTAGTGTCAGCGTACGGGTTAGGATTAGGGGACGGGTGAGGGTCAGGCTTCGGGGAAGGGTTAGGGTTAGGGTTCGGGCTAGGGTTAGGGTTAGGGGACGGGGACGGTTTAGGGTCCAGGTGAGGGTACGACAACGCTTTAGGGGGAGCGTACGTGTGAGGGCGCGGGTTAGTGTCAGCGTACGGGTTAGGATTAGGGGACGGCTGAGGGTCAGGCTTCGGGGAAGGGTTAGGGTTAGGGTTCGGGCTAGGGTTAGGGTTAGAGGACGGGGACGGTTTAGGGTCCAGGTGAGGGTACGAGAACGCTTTAGGGGGAGCGTACGTGTGAGGTCGCGGGTTAGTGTCAGCGTACGGGTTAGGATTAGGGGACGGGTGAGGGTCAGGCTTGGGGGAAGGGTTAGGGTTAGGGTTCGGGCTAGGGTTAGGGTTAGGGGACGGGGACGTTTTAGGGTCCAGGTGAGAGTACGACAACGCTTTAGGGGGAGCGTACGTGTGAGGGCGCGGGTTAGTGTCTGCGCACGGGTTAGGATTAGGGGACGGGTGAGGGTCAGGCTTCGGGGAAGCGTTAGGGTTAGGGTTCCGGCTAGGGTTAGGGTTAGGGGACGGGGACGGTTTAGGGTCCAGGTGAGGGTACGACAACGCTTTAGAGGGAGCGTACGTGTGAGGGCGCGGCTTAGTGTCAGCGTACGGGTTAGGATTAGGGGACGGGTGAGGGTCAGGCTTCGGGGAAGGGTTAGGGTTAGTGTTCGGGCTAGGGTTAGGGTTAGGGGACGGGGACGGTTTAGGGTCCAGGTGAGGGTACGAGAACGCTTTAAGGGGAGCGTACGTGTGAGGGCGCGGGTTAGTGTCAGCGTACGGGGTAGGATTAGGGGACGGGTGAGGGTCAGGCTTCGGGGAAGGGTTAGGGTTAGGGTTCGGGCTAGGGTTAGGGTTAGGGGACGGGGACGGTTTAGGGTCCAGGTGAGGGTACGAGAACGCTTTAGGGGGAGCGTACGTGTGAGGGCGCGGGTTAGTGTCAGCGTACGGGTGAGGATTAGGGGACGGGTGAGGGTCAGGCTTCGGGGAAGGGTTAGGGTTAGGGTTCGGGCTAGGGTTAGGGTTAGGGGACGGGGACGGTTTAGGGTCCAGGTGAGGGTACGACAACGCTTTAGGGGGAGCGTACGTGTGAGGGCGCGGGTTAGTGTCAGCGTACGGGTTAGGATTATGGGACGTGTGAGGGTCAGGCTTGGGGGAAGGGTTAGGGTTAGGGTTCGGGTTAGGGTTAGGGGACGGGGACGGTTTAGGGTCCAGGTGAGGGTACGACAACGCTTTAGGGGGAGCGTACGTGTGAGGGCGCGGGTTAGTGTCAGCGTACGGGTTAGGATTAGGGGACGGGTGAGGGTCAGGCTTGGGGGAAGGGTTAGGGTTAGGGTTCGGGCTAGGGTTAGGGTTAGGGGACGGGGACGTTTTAGGGTCCATGTGAGAGTACGACAACGCTTTAGGGGGAGCGTACGTGTGAGGGCGCGGGTTAGTGTCTGCGCACGGGTTAGGATTAGGGGACGGCTGAGGGTCAGGCTTCGGGGAAGCGTTAGGGTTAGGGTTCCGGCTAGGGTTAGGGTTAGGGGACGGGGACGGTTTAGGGTCCAGGTGAGGGTACGACAACGCTTTAGGGGGAGCGTACGTGTGAGGGCGCGGCTTAGTGTCAGCGTACTGGTTAGGATTAGGGGACGGGTGAGGGTCAGGCTTCGGGGAAAGGTTAGGGTTAGGGTTCGGGCTAGGGTTAGGGTTAGGGGACGGGGACGGTTTAGGGTCCAGGTGAGGGTATGAGAACGCTTTAGGGGGAGCGTACGTGTGAGGGCGCGGGTTAGTGTCAGCGTACGGGTTAGGATTAGGGGACGGGTGAGGGTCAGGCTTCGGGGAAGGGTTAGGGTTAGGGTTCGGGCTAGGGTTAGGGTTAGGGGACGGGGACGGCTTAGGGTCCAGGTGAGGGTACGACAACGCTTTAGGGGGAGCGTACGTGTGAGGGCGCGGGTTAGTGTCAGCGTACGGGTTAGGATTAGGGGACGGGTGAGGGTCAGGCTTCGGGGAAGGGTTAGGGTTAGGGTTGGGGCTAGGGTTAGGGTTAGGGGACGGGGACGGTTTAGGGTCCAGGTGAGGGTACGAGAACGCTTTAGGGGGAGCGTACGTGTGAGGGCGCCGGTTAGTGTCAGCGTACGGGTGAGGATTAGGGGACGGGTGAGGGTCAGGCTTCGGGGAAGGGTTAGGGTTAGGGTTCGGGCTAGGGTTAGGGTTAGGGGACGGGGACGGTTTAGGGTCCAGGTGAGGGTACGACAACGCTTTAGGGGGAGCGTACGTGTGAGGGCGTGGGTTAGTGTCAGCGTACGGGTTAGGATTAGGGGACGGGTGAGGGTCAGGCTTGGGGGAAGGGTTAGGGTTAGGGTTCGGGCTAGGGTTAGGGTTAGGGGACGGGGACGTTTTAGGGTCCAGGTGAGAGTACGACAACGCTTTAGGGGGAGCGTACGTGTGAGGGCGCGGGTTAGTGTCTGCGCACGGGTTAGAATTAGGGGACGGGTGAGGGTCAGGCTTCGGGGAAGCGTTAGGGTTAGGGTTCCGGCTAGGGTTAGGGTTAGGGGACGGGGACGGTTTAGGGTCCAGGTAGGGTACGACAACGCTTTAGGGGGAGCGTACGTGTGAGGGCGCGGCTTAGTGTCAGCGTACGGGTTAGGATTAGGGGACGGGTGAGGGTCAGGCTTCGGGGAAGGGTCAGGGTTAGGGTTCGGGCTAGGGTTAGGGTTAGGGGACAGGGACGGTTTAGGGTCCAGGTGAGGGTACGACAACGCTTTAGGGGGAGCGTACGTGTGAGGGCGCGGGTTAGTGTCAGCGTACGGGTTAGGATTAGGGGACGGTTGAGGGTCAGGCTTCGGGGAAGGGTTAGGGTTAGGGTTCGGGCTAGGGTTAGGGTTAGGGGACGGGGACGGTTTAGGGTCCAGTTGAGGGTACGACAACGCTTTAGGGGGAGTGTACGTGTGAGGGCGCGGGTTAGTGTCAGCGTACGGGTTAGGATTAGGGGACGGCTGAGGGTCAGGCTTCGGGGAAGGGTTAGGGTTAGGGTTCGGGCTAGGGTTAGGGTTAGGGGACGGGGACGGTTTAGGGTCCAGGTGAGGGTACGACAACGCTTTAGGGGGAGCGTACGTGTGAGGTCGCGGGTTAGTGTCAGCGTACGGGTTAGGATTAGGGGACGGGTGAGGGTCAGGCTTCGGGGAAGGCTTAGGGTTAGGGTTCGGGCTAGGGTTAGGGTTAGAGAACGGGGACGGTTTAGGGTCCAGGTGAGGGTACGAGAACGCTTTAGGGGGAGCGTACGTGTGAGGGCGCGGGTTAGTGTCAGCTTACGGGTTAGGATTAGGGGACGGGTGAGGGTCAGGCTTCAGGGAAGGGTTAGGGTTAGTGTTCGGGCTAGGGTTAGGGTTAGGGGACGGGGACGGTTTAGGGTCCAGGTGAGGGTACGACAACGCTTTAGGGGGAGCGTACGTGTGAGGGCGCGGGTTAGTGTCAGCGTACGGGTTAGGATTAGGGGACGGGTGAGGGTCAGGCTTCGGGGAAGGGTTAGGGTTAGTGTTCGGGCTAGGGTTAGGGTTAGGGGACGGGGACGGTTTAGGGTCCAGGTGAGGGTACGACAACGCTTTAGGGGCAGCGTACGTGTGAGGGCGCGGGTTAGTGTCAGCGTACGGGTTAGGATTAGGGGACGGGTGAGGGTCAGGCTTCGGGGAAGGGTTAGGGTTAGGGTTCGGGCTAGGGTTAGGGTTAGGGGACGGGGACGGTTTAGGGTCCAGGTGAGGGTACGACAACGTTTTAGGGGGAGCGTACGTGTGAGGGGGCGGGTTAGTGTCAGCGTACGGGTTAGGATTAGGGGACGGCTGAGGGTCAGGCTTCGGGGAAGGGTTAGGGTTAGGGTTCGGGCTAGTGTTAGGGTTAGGGGACGGGGACGGTTTAGGGTCCAGGTGAGGGTACGACAACGTTTTAGGGGGAGCGTACGTGTGAGGGCGCGGGTTAGTGTCAGCGTACGGGTTAGGATTAGGGGATGGCTGAGGGTCAGGCTTCGGGGAAGGGTTAGGGTTAGGGTTCGGGCTATGGTTAGGGGACGGGGACGGGGACGGTTTAGGGTCCAGGTGAGGGTACGACAACGCTTTAGGGGGAGCGTACGTGTGAGGGCGCGGGTTAGTGTCAGCGTACGGGTTAGGATTAGGGGACGGGTGAGGGTCAGGCTTCGGGGAAGCGTTAGGGTTAGGGTTCCGGCTAGGGTTAGGGTTAGGGGACGGGGACGGTTTAGGGTGCAGGTGAGGGTACGACAACGCTTTAGGGGGAGCGTACGTGTGAGGGCACGGGTTAGTGTCAGCGTACGGGTTAGGATTAGGGGACGGGTGAGGGTCAGGCTTCGGGGAAGGGTTAGGGTTAGGGTTCGGGCTAGGGTTAGGGTTAGGGGACGGGGACGGTTTAGGGTCCAGGTGAGGGTACGACAACGCTTTAGGGGCAGCGTACGTGTGAGGGCGCGGGTTAGTGTCAGCGTACGGGTTAGGATTAGGGGACGGGTGAGGGTCAGGCTTCGGGGAAGGGTTAGGGTTAGGGTTCGGGCTAGGGTTAGGGTTAGGGGACGGGGACGGTTTAGGGTTCAGGTGAGGGTACGACAACGCTTTAGGATGAGCGTACGTGTGAGGGCGCGGGTTAGTGTCAGCGTACGGGTTAGGATTAGGGGACGGGTGAGGGTCAGGCTTCGGGGAAGGGTTAGGGTTAGGGTTCGGGCTAGGGTTAGGGTTAGGGGACGGGGACGGTTTAGGGTCCAGGTGAGGGTACGACAACGCTTTAGGGGGAGCGTACGTGTGAGGGCGCGGGTTAGTGTCAGCGTACGGGTTAGGATTAGGGGACGGCTGAGGGTCAGGCTTCGGGGAAGGGTTAGGGTTAGGGTTCGGGCTAGGGTTAGGGTTAGGGGACGGGGACGGTTTAGGGTCCAGGTGAGGGTACGACAACGCTTTAGGGGGAGCGTACGTGTGAGGGCCCGGGTTAGTGTCAGCGTACGGGTTAGGATTATGGGACGTGTGAGGGTCAGGCTTGGGGGAAGGGTTAGGGTTAGGGTTCGGGTTAGGGTTAGGGGACGGGGACGGTTTAGGGTCCAGGTGAGGGTACGACAACGCTTTAGGGGGAGCGTACGTGTGAGGGCGCGGGTTAGTGTCAGCGTACGGGTTAGGATTAGGGGACGGGTGAGGGTCAGGCTTGGGGGAAGGGTTAGGGTTAGGGTTCGGGCTAGGGTTAGGGTTAGGGGACGGGGACGTTTTAGGGTCCAGGTGAGAGTACGACAACGCTTTAGGGGGAGCGTACGTGTGAGGGCGCGGGTTAGTGTCTGCGCACGGGTTAGGATTAGGGGACGGCTGAGGGTCAGGCTTCGGGGAAGCGTTAGGGTTAGGGTTCCGGCTAGGGTTAGGGTTAGGGGACGGGGACGGTTTAGGGTCCAGGTGAGGGTACGACAACGCTTTAGGGGGAGCGTACGTGTGAGGGCGCGGCTTAGTGTCAGCGTACTGGTTAGGATTAGGGGACGGGTGAGGGTCAGGCTTCGGGGAAAGGTTAGGGTTAGGGTTCGGGCTAGGGTTAGGGTTAGGGGACGGGGACGGTTTAGGGTCCAGGTGAGGGTATGAGAACGCTTTAGGGGGAGCGTACGTGTGAGGGCGCGGGTTAGTGTCAGCGTACGGGTTAGGATTAGGGGACGGGTGAGGGTCAGGCTTCGGGGAAGTGTTAGGGTTAGGGTTCGGGCTAGGGTTAGGGTTAGGGGACGGGGACGGCTTAGGGTCCAGGTGAGGGTACGACAACGCTTTAGGGGGAGCGTACGTGTGAGGGCGCGGGTTAGTGTCAGCGTACGGGTTAGGATTAGGGGACCGGTGAGGGTCAGGCTTCGGGGAAGGGTTAGGGTTAGGGTTCGGGCTAGGGTTAGGGTTAGGGGACGGGGACGGTTTAGGGTCCAGGTGAGGGTACGAGAACGCTTTAGGGGGAGCGTACGTGTGAGGGCGCCGGTTAGTGTCAGCGTACGGGTGAGGATTAGGGGACGGGTGAGGGTCAGGCTTCGGGGAAGGGTTAGGGTTAGGGTTCGGGCTAGGGTTAGGGTTAGGGGACGGGGACGGTTTAGGGTCCAGGTGAGGGTACGACAACGCTTTAGGGGGAGCGTACGTGTGAGGGCGTGGGTTAGTGTCAGCGTACGGGTTAGGATTAGGGGACGGGTGAGGGTCAGGCTTGGGGGAAGGGTTAGGGTTAGGGTTCGGGCTAGGGTTAGGGTTAGGGGACGGGGACGTTTTAGGGTCCAGGTGAGAGTACGACAACGCTTTAGGGGGAGCGTACGTGTGAGGGCGCGGGTTAGTGTCTGCGCACGGGTTAGAATTAGGGGACGGGTGAGGGTCAGGCTTCGGGGAAGCGTTAGGGTTAGGGTTCCGGCTAGGGTTAGGGTTAGGGGACGGGGACGGTTTAGGGTCCAGGTGAGGGTACGACAACGCTTTAGGGGGAGCGTACGTGTGAGGGCGCGGCTTAGTGTCAGCGTACGGGTTAGGATTAGGGGACGGGTGAGGGTCAGGCTTCGGGGAAGGGTCAGGGTTAGGGTTCGGGCTAGGGTTAGGGTTAGGGGACAGGGACGGTTTAGGGTCCAGGTGAGGGTACGACAACGCTTTAGGGGGAGCGTACGTGTGAGGGCGCGGGTTAGTGTCAGCGTACGGGTTAGGATTAGGGGACGGTTGAGGGTCAGGCTTCGGGGAAGGGTTAGGGTTAGGGTTCGGGCTAGGGTTAGGGTTAGGGGACGGGGACGGTTTAGGGTCCAGTTGAGGGTACGACAACGCTTTAGGGGGAGTGTACGTGTGAGGGCGCGGGTTAGTGTCAGCGTACGGGTTAGGATTAGGGGACGGCTGAGGGTCAGGCTTCGGGGAAGGGTTAGGGTTAGGGTTCGGGCTAGGGTTAGGGTTAGGGGACGGGGACGGTTTAGGGTCCAGGTGAGGGTACGACAACGCTTTAGGGGGAGCGTACGTGTGAGGTCGCGGGTTAGTGTCAGCGTACGGGTTAGGATTAGGGGATGGGTGAGGGTCAGGCTTCGGGGAAGGCTTAGGGTTAGGGTTTGGGTTAGGGTTAGGGTTAGAGGACGGGGACGGTTTAGGGTCCAGGTGAGGGTACGAGAACGCTTTAGGGGGAGCGTACGTGTGAGGGCGCGGGTTAGTGTCAGCGTACGGGTTAGGATTAGGGGACGGGTGAGGGTCAGGCTTCAGGGAAGGGTTAGGGTTAGTGTTCGGGCTAGGGTTAGGGTTAGGGGACGGGGACGGTTTAGGGTCCAGGTGAGGGTACGACAACGCTTTAGGGGGAGCGTACGTGTGAGGGCGCGGGTTAGTGTCAGCGTACGGGTTAGGATTAGGGGACGGGTGAGGGTCAGGCTTCGGGGAAGGGTTAGGGTTAGGGTTCGGGCTAGGGTTAGGGTTAGGGGACGGGGACGGTTTAGGGTCCAGGTGAGGGTACGACAACGCTTTAGGGGGAGCGTACGTGTGAGGGCGCGGGTTAGTGTCAGCGTACGGGTTAGGATTAGGGGACGGCTGAGGGTCAGGCTTCGGGGAAGGGTTAGGGTTAGGGTTCGGGCTAGGGTTAGGGTTAGGGGACGGGGACGGTTTAGGGTCCAGGTGAGGGTACGACAACGCTTTAGGGGGAGCGTACGTGTGAGGGCCCGGGTTAGTGTCAGCGTACGGGTTAGGATTATGGGACGTGTGAGGGTCAGGCTTGGGGGAAGGGTTAGGGTTAGGGTTCGGGTTAGGGTTAGGGGACGGGGACGGTTTAGGGTCCAGGTGAGGGTACGACAACGCTTTAGGGGGAGCGTACGTGTGAGGGCGCGGGTTAGTGTCAGCGTACGGGTTAGGATTAGGGGACGGGTGAGGGTCAGGCTTGGGGGAAGGGTTAGGGTTAGGGTTCGGGCTAGGGTTAGGGTTAGGGGACGGGGACGTTTTAGGGTCCAGGTGAGAGTACGACAACGCTTTAGGGGGAGCGTACGTGTGAGGGCGCGGGTTAGTGTCTGCGCACGGGTTAGGATTAGGGGACGGCTGAGGGTCAGGCTTCGGGGAAGCGTTAGGGTTAGGGTTCCGGCTAGGGTTAGGGTTAGGGGACGGGGACGGTTTAGGGTCCAGGTGAGGGTACGACAACGCTTTAGGGGGAGCGTACGTGTGAGGGCGCGGCTTAGTGTCAGCGTACTGGTTAGGATTAGGGGACGGGTGAGGGTCAGGCTTCGGGGAAAGGTTAGGGTTAGGGTTCGGGCTAGGGTTAGGGTTAGGGGACGGGGACGGTTTAGGGTCCAGGTGAGGGTATGAGAACGCTTTAGGGGGAGCGTACGTGTGAGGGCGCGGGTTAGTGTCAGCGTACGGGTTAGGATTAGGGGACGGGTGAGGGTCAGGCTTCGGGGAAGTGTTAGGGTTAGGGTTCGGGCTAGGGTTAGGGTTAGGGGACGGGGACGGCTTAGGGTCCAGGTGAGGGTACGACAACGCTTTAGGGGGAGCGTACGTGTGAGGGCGCGGGTTAGTGTCAGCGTACGGGTTAGGATTAGGGGACCGGTGAGGGTCAGGCTTCGGGGAAGGGTTAGGGTTAGGGTTCGGGCTAGGGTTAGGGTTAGGGGACGGGGACGGTTTAGGGTCCAGGTGAGGGTACGAGAACGCTTTAGGGGGAGCGTACGTGTGAGGGCGCCGGTTAGTGTCAGCGTACGGGTGAGGATTAGGGGACGGGTGAGGGTCAGGCTTCGGGGAAGGGTTAGGGTTAGGGTTCGGGCTAGGGTTAGGGTTAGGGGACGGGGACGGTTTAGGGTCCAGGTGAGGGTACGACAACGCTTTAGGGGGAGCGTACGTGTGAGGGCGTGGGTTAGTGTCAGCGTACGGGTTAGGATTAGGGGACGGGTGAGGGTCAGGCTTGGGGGAAGGGTTAGGGTTAGGGTTCGGGCTAGGGTTAGGGTTAGGGGACGGGGACGTTTTAGGGTCCAGGTGAGAGTACGACAACGCTTTAGGGGGAGCGTACGTGTGAGGGCGCGGGTTAGTGTCTGCGCACGGGTTAGAATTAGGGGACGGGTGAGGGTCAGGCTTCGGGGAAGCGTTAGGGTTAGGGTTCCGGCTAGGGTTAGGGTTAGGGGACGGGGACGGTTTAGGGTCCAGGTGAGGGTACGACAACGCTTTAGGGGGAGCGTACGTGTGAGGGCGCGGCTTAGTGTCAGCGTACGGGTTAGGATTAGGGGACGGGTGAGGGTCAGGCTTCGGGGAAGGGTCAGGGTTAGGGTTCGGGCTAGGGTTAGGGTTAGGGGACAGGGACGGTTTAGGGTCCAGGTGAGGGTACGACAACGCTTTAGGGGGAGCGTACGTGTGAGGGCGCGGGTTAGTGTCAGCGTACGGGTTAGGATTAGGGGACGGTTGAGGGTCAGGCTTCGGGGAAGGGTTAGGGTTAGGGTTCGGGCTAGGGTTAGGGTTAGGGGACGGGGACGGTTTAGGGTCCAGGTGAGGGTACGACAACGCTTTAGGGGGAGTGTACGTGTGAGGGCGCGGGTTAGTGTCAGCGTACGGGTTAGGATTAGGGGACGGCTGAGGGTCAGGCTTCGGGGAAGGGTTAGGGTTAGGGTTCGGGCTAGGGTTAGGGTTAGGGGACGGGGACGGTTTAGGGTCCAGGTGAGGGTACGACAACGCTTTAGGGGGAGCGTACGTGTGAGGTCGCGGGTTAGTGTCAGCGTACGGGTTAGGATTAGGGGACGGGTGAGGGTCAGGCTTCGGGGAAGGCTTAGGGTTAGGGTTTGGGCTAGGGTTAGGGTTAGAGGACGGGGACGGTTTAGGGTCCAGGTGAGGGTACGAGAACGCTTTAGGGGGAGCGTACGTGTGAGGGCGCGGGTTAGTGTCAGCGTACGGGTTAGGATTAGGGGACGGGTGAGGGTCAGGCTTCAGGGAAGGGTTAGGGTTAGTGTTCGGGCTAGGGTTAGGGTTAGGGGACGGGGACGGTTTAGGGTCCAGGTGAGGGTACGACAACGCTTTAGGGGGAGCGTACGTGTGAGGGCGCGGGTTAGTGTCAGCGTACGGGTTAGGATTAGGGGACGGGTGAGGGTCAGGCTTCGGGGAAGGGTTAGGGTTAGGGTTCGGGCTAGGGTTAGGGTTAGGGGACGGGGACGGTTTAGGGTCCAGGTGAGGGTACGACAACGCTTTAGGGGCAGCGTACGTGTGAGGGCGCGGGTTAGTGTCAGCGTACGGGTTAGGATTAGGGGACGGGTGAGGGTCAGGCTTCGGGGAAGGGTTAGGGTTAGGGTTCGGGCTAGGGTTAGGGTTAGGGGACGGGGACGGTTTAGGGTCCAGGTGAGGGTACGACAACGTTTTAGGGGGAGCGTACGTGTGAGGGGGCGGGTTAGTGTCAGCGTACGGGTTAGGATTAGGGGACGGCTGAGGGTCAGGCTTCGGGGAAGGGTTAGGGTTAGGGTTCGGGCTAGTGTTAGGGTTAGGGGACGGGGACGGTTTAGGGTCCAGGTGAGGGTACGACAACGTTTTAGGGGGAGCGTACGTGTGAGGGCGCGGGTTAGTGTCAGCGTACGGGTTAGGATTAGGGGACGGCTGAGGGTCAGGCTTCGGGGAAGGGTTAGGGTTAGGGTTCGGGCTATGGTTAGGGGACGGGGACGGGGACGGTTTAGGGTCCAGGTGAGGGTACGACAACGCTTTAGGGGGAGCGTACGTGTGAGGGCGCGGGTTAGTGTCAGCGTACGGGTTAGGATTAGGGGACGGGTGAGGGTCAGGCTTCGGGGAAGGGTTAGGGTTAGGGTTCGGGCTAGGGTTAGGGTTAGGGGACGGGGACGGTTTAGGGTCCAGGTGAGGGTACGAGAACGCTTTAGGGGGAGCGTACATGTGAGGGCGCGGGTTAGTGTCAGCGTACGGGTTAGGATTAGGGGACGGGTGAGGGTCAGGCTTCGGGGAAGGCTTAGGGTTAGGGTTCGGGCTAGGGTTAGGGTTAGAGGACGGGGACGGTTTAGGGTCCAGGTGAGGGTACGAGCACGCTTTAGGGGGAGCGTACGTGTGAGGGCGCGGGTTAGTGTCAGCGTACGGGTTAGGATTAGGGGACGGGTGAGGGTCAGGCTTCGGGGAAGGGTTAGGGTTAGGGTTCGGGCTAGGGTTAGGGTTAGGGGACGGAGACGGTTTAGGGTCCAGGTGAGGGTACGACAACGCTTTAGGGGGAGCGTACGTGTGAGGGCGCGGGTTAGTGTCAGCGTACGGGTTAGGATTAGGGGACGGGTGAGGGTCAGGCTTCGGGGAAGGGTTAGGGTTAGGGTTCGGGCTAGGGTTAGGGTTAGGGGACGGGGACGGTTTAGGGTCCAAGTGAGGGTACGACAACGCTTTAGGGGCAGCGTACGTGTGAGGGCGCGGGTTAGTGTCAGCGTACGGGTTAGGATTAGGGGACGGGTGAGGGTCAGGCTTCGGGGAAGCGTTAGGGTTAGGGTTCGGGCTAGGGTTAGGGTTAGGGGACGGGGACGGTTTAGGGTCCAGGTGAGGGTACGACAACGCTTTAGGGGGAGCGTACGTGTGAGGGCGCGGGTTAGTGTCAGCGTACGGGTTAGGATTAGGGGACGGGTGAGGGTCAGGCTTCGGGGAAGCGTTAGGGTTAGGGTTCCGGCTAGGGTTAGGGTTAGGGGACGGGGACGGTTTAGGGTCCAGGTGAGGGTACGACAACGCTTTAGGATGAGCGTACGTGTGAGGGCGCGGGTTAGTGTCAGCGTACGGGTTAGGATTAGGGGACGGGTGAGGGTCAGGCTTCGGGGAAGGGTTAGGGTTAGGGTTCGGGCTAGGGTTAGGGTTAGGGGACGGGGACGGTTTAGGGTCCAGGTGAGGGTACGACAACGCTTTAGGATGAGCGTACGTGTGAGGGCGCGGGTTAGTGTCAGCGTACGGGTTAGGATTAGGGGACGGGTGAGGGTCAGGCTTCGGGGAAGGGTTAGGGTTAGGGTTCGGGCTAGGGTTAGGGTTAGGGGACGGGGACGGTTTAGGGTCCAGGTGAGGGTACGAGAACGCTTTAGGGGGAGCGTACATGTGAGGGCGCGGGTTAGTGTCAGCGTACGGGTTAGGATTAGGGGACGGGTGAGGGTCAGGCTTCGGGGAAGGCTTAGGGTTAGGGTTCGGGCTAGGGTTAGGGTTAGAGGACGGGGACGGTTTAGGGTCCAGGTGAGGGTACGAGCACGCTTTAGGGGGAGCGTACGTGTGAGGGCGCGGGTTAGTGTCAGCGTACGGGTTAGGATTAGGGGACGGGTGAGGGTCAGGCTTCGGGGAAGGGTTAGGGTTAGTGTTCGGGCTAGGGTTAGGGTTAGGGGACGGGGACGGTTTAGGGTCCAGGTGAGGGTACGAGAACGCTTTAGGGGGAGCGTACGTGTGAGGGCGCGGGTTAGTGTCAGCGTACGGGTTAGGATTAGGGGACGGGTGAGGGTCAGGCTTCGGGGAAGCGTTAGGGTTAGGGTTCGGGCTAGGGTTAGGGTTAGGGGACGGGGACGGTTTAGGGTCCAGGTGAGGGTACGAGAACGCTTTAGGGTGAGTGTACGTGTGAGGGCGCGGGTTAGTGTCAGCATACGGGTTAGGATTAGGGGACGTGTGAGGGTCAGGCTTCGGGGAAGCGTTAGGGTTATGGTTCCGGCTAGGGTTAGGGTTAGGGGACGGGGACGGTTTAGGGTCCAGGTGAGGGTACGAAAACGCTTTAGGGGGAGCGTACGTGTGAGGGCGCGGCTTAGTGTCAGCGTACGGGTTAGGATTAGGGGACGGGTGAGGGTCAGGCTTCGGGGAAGGGTTAGGGTTAGTGTTCGGGCTAGGGTTAGGGTTAGGGGACGGGGACGGTTTAGGGTCCAGGTGAGGGTACGACAACGCTTTAGGGGGAGCGTACGTGTGAGGGCGCGGGTTAGTGTCAGCGTACGGGTTAGGATTAGGGGACGGGTGAGGGTCAGGCTTCGGGGAAGGGTTAGGGTTAGGGTTCGGGCTAGGGTTAGGGTTAGGGGACGGGGACGGTTTAGGGTCCAGGTGAGGGTACGACAACGCTTTAGGGGGAGCGTACGTGTGAGGGCACGGGTTAGTGTCAGCGTACGGGTTAGGATTAGGGGACGGGTGAGGGTCAGGCTTCGGGGAAGGGTTAGGGTTAGTGTTCGGGCTAGGGTTAGGGTTAGGGGACGGGGACGGTTTAGGGTCCAGGTGAGGGTACGACAACGCTTTAGGGGGAGCGTACGTGTGAGGGTGCGGCTTAGTGTCAGCGTACGGGTTAGGATTAGGGGACGGGTGAGGGTCAGGCTTCGGGGAAGGGTTAGGGTTAGGGTTCGGGCTAGGGTTAGGGTTAGGGGACGGGGACGGTTTAGGGTCCAGGTGAGGGTACGACAACGCTTTAGGGGCAGCGTACGTGTGAGGGCGCGGGTTAGTGTCAGCGTACGGGTTAGGATTAGGGGACGGGTGAGGGTCAGGCTTCGGGGAAGGGTTAGGGTTAGGGTTCGGGCTAGGGTTAGGGTTAGGGGACGGGGACGGTTTAGGGTCCAGGTGAGGGTACGAGAACGCTTTAGGGGGAGCGTACGTGTGAGGGCGCGGGTTAGTGTCAGCGTACGGGTTAGGATTAGGGGACGAGTGAGGGTCAGGCTTCGGGGAAGGGTTAGGGTTAGGGTTCGGGCTAGGGTTAGGGTTAGGGGACGGGGACGGTTTAGGGTCCAGGTGAGGGTACGACAACGTTTTTGGGGGAGCGTACGTGTGAGGGCGCGGGTTAGTGTCAGCGTACTGGTTAGGATTAAGGGACGGGTGAGGGTCAGGCTTCGGGTAAGTGTTAGGGTTAGGGTTCGGGCTAGGGTTAGGGTTAGGGGACGGGGACGGTTTAGGGTCCAGTTGAGGGTACGACAACGCTTTAGGGGGAGCGAACGTGTGAGGGCGCGGGTTAGTGTCAGCGTACGGGTTAGGATTAGGGGACGGCTGAGGGTCAGGCTTCGGGGAAGGGTTAGGGTTAGGGTTCGGGCTAGGGTTAGGGTTAGGGGACGGGGACGGTTTAGGGTCCAGGTGAGGGTACGACAACGCTTTAGGGGGAGCGTACGTGTGAGGGCGCGGGTTAGTGTCAGCGTACGGGTTAGGATTAGGGGACGGGTGAGGGTCAGGCTTCGGGGAAGGCTTAGGGTTACGGTTCGGGCTAGGGTTAGGGTTAGAGGACGGGGACGGTTTAGGGTCCAGGTGAGGGTACGAGAACGCTTTAGGGGGAGCGTACGTGTGAGGGCGCGGGTTAGTGTCAGCGTACGGGTTAGGATTAGGGGATGGGTGAGGGTCAGGCTTCGGGGAAGGGTTAGGGTTAGGGTTCGGGCTAGGGATAGGGTTAGGGGACGGGGACGGTTTAGGGTCCAGGTGAGGGTACGACAACGTTTTAGGGGGAGCGTACGTGTGAGGGCGCGGGTTAGTGTCAGCGTACGGGTTAGGATTAGGGGACGGCTGAGGGTCAGGCTTCGGGGAAGGGTTAGGGTTAGGGTTCGGGCTATGGTTACGGGACGGGGACGGGGACGGTTTAGGGTCCAGGTGAGGGTACGACAACGCTTTAGGGGGAGCGTACGTGTGAGGGCGCGGGTTAGTGTCAGCGTACGGGTTAGGATTAGGGGACGGGTGAGGGTCAGGCTTCGGGGAAGGGTTAGGGTTAGGGTTCGGGCTAGGGTTAGGGTTAGGGGACGGGGACGGTTTAGGGTCCAGGTGAGGGTACGACAACGCTTTAGGGGGAGCGTACGTGTGAGGGCGTGGGTTAGTGTCAGCGTACGGGTTAGGATTAGGGGACGGGTGAGGGTCAGGCTTCGGGGAAGGGTTAGGGTTAGGGTTCGGGCTAGGGTTAGGGTTAGGGGACGGGGACGGTTTAGGGTCCAGGTGAGGGTACGACAACGCTTTAGGGGGAGCGTACGTGTGAGGGCGCGGGTTAGTGTCAGCGTACGGGTTAGGATTAGGGGACGGGTGAGGGTCAGGCTTCGGGGAAGGGTTAGGGTTAGTGTTCGGGCTAGGGTTAGGGTTAGGGGACGGGGACGGTTTAGGGTCCAGGTGAGGGTACGACAACGCTTTAGGGGGAGCGTACGTGTGAGGGGGCGGGTTAGTGTCAGCGTACGGGTTAGGATTAGGGGACGGCTGAGGGTCAGGCTTCGGGGAAGGGTTAGGGTTAGGGTTCGGGCTAGGGTTAGGGTTAGGGGACGGGGACGGTTTAGGGTCCAGGTGAGGGTACGACAACGTTTTAGGGGGAGCGTACGTGTGAGGGCGCGGGTTAGTGTCAGCGTACGGGTTAGGATTAGGGGACGGCTGAGGGTCAGGCTTCGGGGAAGGGTTAGGGTTAGGGTTCGGGCTATGGTTAGGGGACGGGGACGGGGACGGTTTAGGGTCCAGGTGAGGGTACGACAACGCTCTAGGGGGAGCGTACGTGTGAGGGCGTGGGTTAGTGTCAGCGTACGGGTTAGGATTAGGGGACGGGTGAGGGTCAGGCTTCGGGGAAGGGTTAGGGTTAGGGTTCGGGCTAGGGTTAGGGTTAGGGGACGGGGACGGTTTAGGGTCCAGGTGACGGTACGACAACGCTTTAGGGGGAGCGTACGTGTGAGGGCGCGGGTTAGTGTCAGCGTACGGGTTAGGATTAGGGGACGGGTGAGGGTCAGGCTTCGGGGAAGGGTTAGGGTTAGGGTTCGGGCTAGGGTTAGGGTTAGGGGACGGGGACGGTTTAGGGTCCAGGTGAGGGTACGACAACGCTTTAGGGCCAGCGTACGTGTGAGGGCGCGGTTAGTGTCAGCGTACGGGTTAGGATTAGGGGACGGGTGAGGGTCAGGCTTCGGGGAAGGGTTAGGGTTAGGGTTCGGGCTAGGGTTAGGGTTAGGGGACGGGGACGGTTTAGGGTTCAGGTGAGGGTACGACAACGCTTTAGGATGAGCGTACGTGTGAGGGCGCGGGTTAGTGTCAGCGTACGGGTTAGGATTAGGGGACGGGTGAGGGTCAGGCTTCGGGGAAGGGTTAGGGTTAGGGTTCGGGCTAGGGTTAGGGTTAGGGGACGGGGACGGTTTAGGGTCCAGGTGAGGGTACGACAACGCTTTAGGGGGAGCGTACGTGTGAGGGCGCGGGTTAGTGTCAGCGTACGGGTTAGGATTAGGGGACGGCTGAGGGTTAGGCTTCGGGGAAGGGTTAGGGTTAGGGTTCGGGCTAGGGTTAGGGTTAGAGGACGGGGACGGTTTAGGGTCCAGGTGAGGGTACGAGAACGCTTTAGGGGGAGCGTACGTGTGAGGTCGCGGGTTAGTGTCAGCGTACGGGTTAGGATTAGGGGACGGGTGAGGGTCAGGCTTCGGGGAAGGGTTAGGGTTAGTGTTCGGGCTAGGGTTAGGGTTAGGGGACGGGGACGGTTTAGGGTCCAGGTGAGGGTACGACAACGCTTTAGGGGGAGCGTACGTGTGAGGGCGCGGGTTAGTGTCAGCGTACGGGTTAGGATTAGGGGACGGGTGAGGGTCAGGCTTGGGGGAAGGGTTAGGGTTAGGGTTCGGGCTAGGGTTAGGGTTAGGGGACGGGGACGTTTTAGGGTCCAGGTGAGAGTACGACAACGCTTTAGGGGGAGCGTACGTGTGAGGGCGCGGGTTAGTGTCTGCGCACGGGTTAGGATTAGGGGACGGGTGAGGGTCAGGCTTCGGGGAAGCGTTAGGGTTAGGGTTCCGGCTAGGGTTAGGGTTAGGGGACGGGGACGGTTTAGGGTCCAGGTGAGGGTACGACAACGCTTTAGGGGGAGCGTACGTGTGAGGGCGCGGCTTAGTGTCAGCGTACGGGTTAGGATTAGGGGACGGGTGAGGGTCAGGCTTCGGGGAAGGGTTAGGGTTAGTGTTCGGGCTAGGGTTAGGGTTAGGGGACGGGGACGGTTTAGGTTCCAGGTGAGGGTACGAGAACGCTTTAGGGGGAGCGTACGTGTGAGGGCGCGGGTTAGTGTCAGCGTACGGGTTAGGATTAGGGGACGGGTGAGGGTCAGGCTTCGGGGAAGGGTTAGGGTTAGGGTTCGGGCTAGGGTTAGGGTTAGGGGACGGGGACGGTTTAGGGTCCAGGTGAGGGTACGAGAACGCTTTAGGGGGAGCGTACGTGTGAGGGCGCGGGTTAGTGTCAGCGTACGGGTGAGGATTAGGGGACGGGTGAGGGTCAGGCTTCGGGGAAGGGTTAGGGTTAGGGTTCGGGCTAGGGTTAGGGTTAGGGGACGGGGACGGTTTAGGGTCCAGGTGAGGGTACGACAACGCTTTAGGGGGAGCGTACGTGTGAGGGCGCGGGTTAGTGTCAGCGTACGGGTTAGGATTAGGGGACGGGTGAGGGTCAGGCTTCGGGGAAGGGTTAGGGTTAGGGTTCGGGCTAGGGTTAGGGTTAGGGGACGGGGACGGTTTAGGGTCCAGGTGAGGGTACGACAACGCTTTAGGGGGAGCGTACGTGTGAGGGCGCGGGTTAGTGTCAGCGTACGGGTTAGGATTAGGGGACGGGTGAGGGTCAGGCTTCGGGGAAGGGTTAGGGTTAGTGTTCGGGCTGGGGTTAGGGTTAGGGGACGGGGACGGTTTAGGGTCCATGTGAGGGTACGACAACGCTTTAGGGGGAGCGTACGTGTGAGGGGGCGGGTTAGTGTCAGCGTACGGGTTAGGATTAGGGGATGGCTGAGGGTCAGGCTTCGGGGAAGGGTTAGGGTTAGGGTTCGGGCTAGTGTTAGGGTTAGGGGACGGGGACGGTTTAGGGTCCAGGTGAGGGTACGACAACGCTTTAGGGGGAGCGTACATGTGAGGGCGCGGGTTAGTGTCAGCGTACGGGTTAGGATTAGGGGACGGGTGAGGGTCAGGCTTCGGGGAAGGGTTAGGGTTAGTGTTCGGGCTAGGGTTAGGGTTAGGGGACGGGGACGGTTTAGGGTCCAGGTGAGGGTACGACAACGCTTTAGGGGGAGCGTACGTGTGAGGGGGCGGGTTAGTGTCAGCGTACGGGTTAGGATTAGGGGACGGCTGAGGGTCAGGCTTCGGGGAAGGGTTAGGGTTAGGGTTCGGGCTAGGGTTAGGGTTAGGGGACGGGGACGGTTTAGGGTCCAGGTGAGGGTACGACAACGTTTTAGGGGGAGCGTACGTGTGAGGGCGCGGGTTAGTGTCAGCGTACGGGTTAGGATTAGGGGACGGCTGAGGGTCAGGCTTCGGGGAAGGGTTAGGGTTAGGGTTCGGGCTATGGTTAGGGGACGGGGACGGGGACGGTTTAGGGTCCAGGTGAGGGTACGACAACGCTCTAGGGGGAGCGTACGTGTGAGGGCGTGGGTTAGTGTCAGCGTACGGGTTAGGATTAGGGGACGGGTGAGGGTCAGGCTTCGGGGAAGGGTTAGGGTTAGGGTTCGGGCTAGGGTTAGGGTTAGGGGACGGGGACGGTTTAGGGTCCAGGTGACGGTACGACAACGCTTTAGGGGGAGCGTACGTGTGAGGGCGCGGGTTAGTGTCAGCGTACGGGTTAGGATTAGGGGACGGGTGAGGGTCAGGCTTCGGGGAAGGGTTAGTGTTAGGGTTCGGGCTAGGGTTAGGGTTAGGGGACGGGGACGGTTTAGGGTCCAGGTGAGGGTACGACAACGCTTTAGGGGCAGCGTACGTGTGAGGGCGCGGTTAGTGTCAGCGTACGGGTTAGGATTAGGGGACGGGTGAGGGTCAGGCTTCGGGGAAGGGTTAGGGTTAGGGTTCGGGCTAGGGTTAGGGTTAGGGGACGGGGACGGTTTAGGGTCCAGGTGAGGGTACGACAACGCTTTAGGATGAGCGTACGTGTGAGGGGGCGGGTTAGTGTCAGCGTACGGGTTAGGATTAGGGGACGGGTGAGGGTCAGGCTTCGGGGAAGGGTTAGGGTTAGGGTTCGGGCTAGGGTTAGGGTTAGGGGACGGGGACGGTTTAGGGTCCAGGTGAGGGTACGACAACGCTTTAGGGGGAGCGTACGTGTGAGGGCGCGGGTTAGTGTCAGCGTACGGGTTAGGATTAGGGGACGGCTGAGGGTCAGGCTTCGGGGAAGGGTTAGGGTTAGGGTTCGGGCTAGGGTTAGGGTTAGAGGACGGGGACGGTTTAGGGTCCAGGTGAGGGTACGAGAACGCTTTAGGGGGAGCGTACGTGTGAGGTCGCGGGTTAGTGTCAGCGTACGGGTTAGGATTAGGGGACGGGTGAGGGTCAGGCTTCGGGGAAGGGTTAGGGTTAGTGTTCGGGCTAGGGTTAGGGTTAGGGGACGGGGACGGTTTAGGGTCCAGGTGAGGGTACGACAACGCTTTAGGGGGAGCGTACGTGTGAGGGCGCGGGTTAGTGTCAGCGTACGGGTTAGGATTAGGGGACGGGTGAGGGTCAGGCTTGGGGGAAGGGTTAGGGTTAGGGTTCGGGCTAGGGTTAGGGTTAGGGGACGGGGACGTTTTAGGGTCCAGGTGAGAGTACGACAACGCTTTAGGGGGAGCGTACGTGTGAGGGCGCGGGTTAGTGTCTGCGCACGGGTTAGGATTAGGGGACGGGTGAGGGTCAGGCTTCGGGGAAGCGTTAGGGTTAGGGTTCCGGCTAGGGTTAGGGTTAGGGGACGGGGACGGTTTAGGGTCCAGGTGAGGGTACGACAACGCTTTAGGGGGAGCGTACGTGTGAGGGCGCGGCTTAGTGTCAGCGTACGGGTTAGGATTAGGGGACGGGTGAGTGTCAGGCTTCGGGGAAGGGTTAGGGTTAGTGTTCGGGCTAGGGTTAGGGTTAGGGGACGGGGACGGTTTAGGTTCCAGGTGAGGGTACGAGAACGCTTTAGGGGGAGCGTACGTGTGAGGGCGCGGGTTAGTGTCAGCGTACGGGTTAGGATTAGGGGACGGGTGAGGGTCAGGCTTCGGGGAAGGGTTAGGGTTAGGGTTCGGGCTAGGGTTAGGGTTAGGGGACGGGGACGGTTTAGGGTCCAGGTGAGGGTACGAGAACGCTTTAGGGGGAGCGTACGTGTGAGGGCGCGGGTTAGTGTCAGCGTACGGGTGAGGATTAGGGGACGGGTGAGGGTCAGGCTTCGGGGAAGGGTTAGGGATAGGGTTCGGGCTAGGGTTAGGGTTAGGGGACGGGGACGGTTTAGGGTCCAGGTGAGGGTACGACAACGCTTTAGGGGGAGCGTACGTGTGAGGGCGCGGGTTAGTGTCAGCGTACGGGTTAGGATTAGGGGACGGGTGAGGGTCAGGCTTCGGGGAAGGGTTAGGGTTAGGGTTCGGACTAGGGTTAGGGTTAGGGGACGGGGACGGTTTAGGGTCCAGGTGAGGGTACGACAACGCTTTAGGGGGAGCGTACGTGTGAGGGCGCGGGTTAGTGTCAGCGTACGGGTTAGGATTAGGGGACGGGTGAGGGTCAGGCTTCGGGGAAGGGTTAGGGTTAGTGTTCGGGCTGGGGTTAGGGTTAGGGGACGGGGACGGTTTAGGGTCCATGTGAGGGTACGACAACGCTTTAGGGGGAGCGTACGTGTGAGGGGGCGGGTTAGTGTCAGCGTACGGGTTAGGATTAGGGGATGGCTGAGGGTCAGGCTTCGGGGAAGGGTTAGGGTTAGGGTTCGGGCTAGTGTTAGGGTTAGGGGACGGGGACGGTTTAGGGTCCAGGTGAGGGTACGACAACGCTTTAGGGGGAGCGTACGTGTGAGGGCGCGGGTTAGTGTCAGCGTACGGGTTAGGATTAGGGGATGGCTGAGGGTCAGGCTTCGGGGAAGGGTTAGGGTTAGGGTTCGGGCTATGGTTAGGGGACGGGGACGGGGACGGTTTAGGGTCCAGATGAGGGTACGACAACGCTTTAGGGGGAGCGTACGTGTGAGGGCGCGGGTTAGTGTCAGCGTACGGGTTAGGATTAGGGGACGGGTGAGGGTCAGGCTTCGGGGAAGGGTTAGGGTTAGGGTTCGGGCTAGGGTTAGGGTTAGGGGACGGGGACGGTTTAGGGTCCAGGTGAGGGTACGACAACGCTTTAGGGGGAGCGTACGTGTGAGGGCACGGGTTAGTGTCAGCGTACGGGTTAGGATTAGGGGACGGGTGAGGGTCAGGCTTCGGGGAAGGGTTAGGGTTAGGGTTCGGGCTAGGGTTAGGGTTAGGGGACGGGGACGGTTTAGGGTCCAGGTGAGGGTACGACAACGCTTTAGGGGCAGCGTACGTGTGAGGGCGCGGGTTAGTGTCAGCGTACGGGTTAGGATTAGGGGACGGGTGAGGGTCAGGCTTCGGGGAAGGGTTAGGGTTAGGGTTCGGGCTAGGGTTAGGGTTAGGGGACGGGGACGGTTTAGGGTTCAGGTGAGGGTACGACAACGCTTTAGGATGAGCGTACGTGTGAGGGCGCGGGTTAGTGTCAGCGTACGGGTTAGGATTAGGGGACGGGTGAGGGTCAGGCTTCGGGGAAGGGTTAGGGTTAGGGTTCGGGCTAGGGTTAGGGTTAGGGGACGGGGACGGTTTAGGGTCCAGGTGAGGGTACGACAACGCTTTAGGGGGAGCGTACGTGTGAGGGCGCGGGTTAGTGTCAGCGTACGGGTTAGGATTAGGGGACGGCTGAGGGTCAGGCTTCGGGGAAGGGTTAGGGTTAGGGTTCAGGCTAGGGTTAGGGTTAGAGGACGGGGAAGGTTTAGGGTCCAGGTGAGGGTACGAGAACGCTTTAGGGGGAGCGTACGTGTGAGGTCGCGGGTTAGTGTCAGCGTACGGGTTAGGATTAGGGGACGGGTGAGGGTCAGGCTTGGGGGAAGGGTTAGGGTTAGGGTTCGGGCTAGGGTTAGGGTTAGGGGACGGGGACGTTTTAGGGTCCAGGTGAGAGTACGACAACGCTTTAGGGGGAGCGTACGTGTGAGGGCGCGGGTTAGTGTCTGCGCACGGGTTAGGATTAGGGGACGGGTGAGGGTCAGGCTTCGGGGAAGCGTTAGGGTTAGGGTTCCGGCTAGGGTTAGGGTTAGGGGACGGGGACGGTTTAGGGTCCAGGTGAGGGTACGACAACGCTTTAGAGGGAGCGTACGTGTGAGGGCGCGGCTTAGTGTCAGCGTACGGGTTAGGATTAGGGGACGGGTGAGGGTCAGGCTTCGGGGAAGGGTTAGGGTTAGTGTTCGGGCTAGGGTTAGGGTTAGGGGACGGGGACGGTTTAGGGTCCAGGTGAGGGTACGACAACGCTTTAGGGGGAGCGTACGTGTGAGGGGGCGGGTTAGTGTCAGCGTACGGGTTAGGATTAGGGGACGGCTGAGGGTCAGGCTTCGGGGAAGGGTTAGGGTTAGGGTTCGGGCTAGGGTTAGGGTTAGGGGACGGGGACGGTTTAGGGTCCAGGTGAGGGTACGACAACGTTTTAGGGGGAGCGTACGTGTGAGGGCGCGGGTTAGTGTCAGCGTATGGGTTAGGATTAGGGGACGGCTGAGGGTCAGGCTTCGGGGAAGGGTTAGGTTTAGGGTTCGGGCTATGGTTAGGGGACGGGGACGGGGACGGTTTAGGGTCCAGGTGAGGGTACGACAACGCTCTAGGGGGAGCGTACGTGTGAGGGCGCGGGTTAGTGTCAGCGTACGGGTTAGGATTAGGGGACGGGTGAGGGTCAGGCTTCGGGGAAGGGTTAGGGTTAGGGTTCAGGCTAGGGTTAGGGTTAGGGGACGGGGACGGTTTAGGGTCCAGGTGACGGTACGACAACGCTTTAGGGGGAGCGTACGTGTGAGGGCGCGGGTTAGTGTCAGCGTACGGGTTAGGATTAGGGGACGGGTGAGGGTCAGGCTTCGGGGAAGGGTTAGGGTTAGGGTTCGGGCTAGGGTTAGGGTTAGGGGACGGGGACGGTTTAGGGTCCAGGTGAGGGTACGACAACGCTTTAGGAGCAGCGTACGTGTGAGGGCGCGGGTTAGTGTCAGCGTACGGGTTAGGATTAGGGGACGGGTGAGGGTCAGGCTTCGGGGAAGGGTTAGGGTTAGGGTTCGGGCTAGGGTTAGGGTTAGGGGACGGGGACGGTTTAGGGTTCAGGTGAGGGTACGACAACGCTTTAGGATGAGCGTACGTGTGAGGGCGCGGGTTAGTGTCAGCGTACGGGTTAGGATTAGGGGACGGGTGAGGGTCAGGCTTCGGGGAAGGGTTAGGGTTAGGGTTCGGGCTAGGGTTAGGGTTAGGGGACGGGGACGGTTTAGGGTCCAGGTGAGGGTACGACAACGCTTTAGGGGGAGCGTACGTGTGAGGGCGCGGGTTAGTGTCAGCGTACGGGTTAGGATTAGGGGACGGCTGAGGGTCAGGCTTCGGGGAAGGGTTAGGGTTAGGGTTCGGGCTAGGGTTAGGGTTAGAGGACGGGGACGGTTTAGGGTCCAGGTGAGGGTACGAGAACGCTTTAGGGGGAGCGTACGTGTGAGGTCGCGGGTTAGTGTCAGCGTACGGGTTAGGATTAGGGGACGGGTGAGGGTCAGGCTTCGGGGAAGGGTTAGGGTTAGTGTTCAGGCTAGGGTTAGGGTTAGGGGACGGGGACGGTTTAGGGTCCAGGTGAGGGTACGACAACGCTTTAGGGGGAGCGTACGTGTGAGGGCGCGGGTTAGTGTCAGCGTACGGGTTAGGATTAGGGGACGGGTGAGGGTCAGGCTTGGGGGAAGGGTTAGGGTTAGGGTTCGGGCTAGGGTTAGGGTTAGGGGACGGGGACGTTTTAGGGTCCAGGTGAGAGTACGACAACGCTTTAGGGGGAGCGTACGTGTGAGGGCGCGGGTTAGTGTCTGCGCACGGGTTAGGATTAGGGGACGGGTGAGGGTCAGGCTTCGGGGAAGCGTTAGGGTTAGGGTTCCGGCTAGGGTTAGGGTTAGGGGACGGGGACGGTTTAGGGTCCAGGTGAGGGTACGACAACGCTTTAGGGGGAGCGTACGTGTGAGGGCGCGGCTTAGTGTCAGCGTACGGGTTAGGATTAGGGGACGGGTGAGGGTCAGGCTTCGGGGAAGGGTTAGGGTTAGTGTTTGGGCTAGGGTTAGGGTTAGGGGACGGGGACGGTTTAGGGTCCAGGTGAGGGTACGAGAACGCTTTAGGGGGAGCGTACGTGTGAGGGCGCGGGTTAGTGTCAGCATACGGGTTAGGATTAGGGGACGGGTGAGGGTCAGGCTTCGGGGAAGGGTTAGGGTTAGGGTTCGGGCTAGGGTTAGGGTTAGGGGACGGGGACGGTTTAGGGTCCAGGTGAGGGTACGACAACGCTTTAGGGGGAGCGTACGTGTGAGGGCGCGGGTTAGTGTCAGCGTACGGGTTAGGATTAGGGGACGGGTGAGGGTCAGGCTTCGGGGAAGGGTTAGGGTTAGGGTTCGGGCTAGGGTTAGGGTTAGGGGACGGGGACGGTTTAGGGTCCAGGTGAGGGTACGACAACGCTTTAGGGGCAGCGTACGTGTGAGGGCGCGGGTTAGTGTCAGCGTACGGGTTAGGATTAGGGGACGGGTGAGGGTCAGGCTTCGGGGAAGGGTTAGGGTTAGGGTTCGGGCTAGGGTTAGGGTTAGGGGACGGGGACGGTTTAGGGTTCAGGTGAGGGTACGACAACGCTTTAGGATGAGCGTACGTGTGAGGGCGCGGGTTAGTGTCAGCGTACGGGTTAGGATTAGGGGACGGGTGAGGGTCAGGCTTCGGGGAAGGGTTAGGGTTAGGGTTCGGGCTAGGGTTAGGGTTAGGGGACGGGGACGGTTTAGGGTCCAGGTGAGGGTACGACAACGCTTTAGGGGGAGCGTACGTGTGAGGGCGCGGGTTAGTGTCAGCGTACGGGTTAGGATTAGGGGACGGCTGAGGGTCAGGCTTCGGGGAAGGGTTAGGGTTAGGGTTCAGGCTAGGGTTAGGGTTAGAGGACGGGGACGGTTTAGGGTCCAGGTGAGGGTACGAGAACGCTTTAGGGGGAGCGTACGTGTGAGGTCGCGGGTTAGTGTCAGCGTACGGGTTAGGATTAGGGGACGGGTGAGGGTCAGGCTTGGGGGAAGGGTTAGGGTTAGGGTTCGGGCTAGGGTTAGGGTTAGGGGACGGGGACGTTTTAGGGTCCAGGTGAGAGTACGACAACGCTTTAGGGGGAGCGTACGTGTGAGGGCGCGGGTTAGTGTCTGCGCACGGGTTAGGATTAGGGGACGGGTGAGGGTCAGGCTTCGGGGAAGCGTTAGGGTTAGGGTTCCGGCTAGGGTTAGGGTTAGGGGACGGGGACGGTTTAGGGTCCAGGTGAGGGTACGACAACGCTTTAGAGGGAGCGTACGTGTGAGGGCGCGGCTTAGTGTCAGCGTACGGGTTAGGATTAGGGGACGGGTGAGGGTCAGGCTTCGGGGAAGGGTTAGGGTTAGTGTTCGGGCTAGGGTTAGGGTTAGGGGACGGGGACGGTTTAGGGTCCAGGTGAGGGTACGACAACGCTTTAGGGGGAGCGTACGTGTGAGGGGGCGGGTTAGTGTCAGCGTACGGGTTAGGATTAGGGGACGGCTGAGGGTCAGGCTTCGGGGAAGGGTTAGGGTTAGGGTTCGGGCTAGGGTTAGGGTTAGGGGACGGGGACGGTTTAGGGTCCAGGTGAGGGTACGACAACGTTTTAGGGGGAGCGTACGTGTGAGGGCGCGGGTTAGTGTCAGCGTACGGGTTAGGATTAGGGGACGGCTGAGGGTCAGGCTTCGGGGAAGGGTTAGGTTTAGGGTTCGGGCTATGGTTAGGGGACGGGGACGGGGACGGTTTAGGGTCCAGGTGAGGGTACGACAACGCTCTAGGGGGAGCGTAAGTGTGAGGGCGCGGGTTAGTGTCAGCGTACGGGTTAGGATTAGGGGACGGGTGAGGGTCAGGCTTCGGGGAAGGGTTAGGGTTAGGGTTCAGGCTAGGGTTAGGGTTAGGGGACGGGGACGGTTTAGGGTCCAGGTGACGGTACGACAACGCTTTAGGGGGAGCGTACGTGTGAGGGCGCGGGTTAGTGTCAGCGTACGGGTTAGGATTAGGGGACGGGTGAGGGTCAGGCTTCGGGGAAGGGTTAGGGTTAGGGTTCGGGCTAGGGTTAGGGTTAGGGGACGGGGACGGTTTAGGGTCCAGGTGAGGGTACGACAACGCTTTAGGAGCAGCGTACGTGTGAGGGCGCGGGTTAGTGTCAGCGTACGGGTTAGGATTAGGGGACGGGTGAGGGTCAGGCTTCGGGGAAGGGTTAGGGTTAGGGTTCGGGCTAGGGTTAGGGTTAGGGGACGGGGACGGTTTAGGGTTCAGGTGAGGGTACGACAACGCTTTAGGATGAGCGTACGTGTGAGGGCGCGGGTTAGTGTCAGCGTACGGGTTAGGATTAGGGGACGGGTGAGGGTCAGGCTTCGGGGAAGGGTTAGGGTTAGGGTTCGGGCTAGGGTTAGGGTTAGGGGACGGGGACGGTTTAGGGTCCAGGTGAGGGTACGACAACGCTTTAGGGGGAGCGTACGTGTGAGGGCACGGGTTAGTGTCAGCGTACGGGTTAGGATTAGGGGACGGCTGAGGGTCAGGCTTCGGGGAAGGGTTAGGGTTAGGGTTCGGGCTAGGGTTAGGGTTAGAGGACGGGGACGGTTTAGGGTCCAGGTGAGGGTACGAGAACGCTTTAGGGGGAGCGTACGTGTGAGGTCGCGGGTTAGTGTCAGCGTACGGGTTAGGATTAGGGGACGGGTGAGGGTCAGGCTTCGGGGAAGGGTTAGGGTTAGTGTTCAGGCTAGGGTTAGGGTTAGGGGACGGGGACGGTTTAGGGTCCAGGTGAGGGTACGACAACGCTTTAGGGGGAGCGTACGTGTGAGGGCGCGGGTTAGTGTCAGCGTACGGGTTAGGATTAGGGGACGGGTGAGGGTCAGGCTTGGGGGAAGGGTTAGGGTTAGGGTTCGGGCTAGGGTTAGGGTTAGGGGACGGGGACGTTTTAGGGTCCAGGTGAGAGTACGACAACGCTTTAGGGGGAGCGTACGTGTGAGGGCGCGGGTTAGTGTCTGCGCACGGGTTAGGATTAGGGGACGGGTGAGGGTCAGGCTTCGGGGAAGCGTTAGGGTTAGGGTTCCGGCTAGGGTTAGGGTTAGGGGACGGGGACGGTTTAGGGTCCAGGTGAGGGTACGACAACGCTTTAGGGGGAGCGTACGTGTGAGGGCGCGGCTTAGTGTCAGCGTACGGGTTAGGATTAGGGGACGGGTGAGGGTCAGGCTTCGGGGAAGGGTTAGGGTTAGTGTTTGGGCTAGGGTTAGGGTTAGGGGACGGGGACGGTTTAGGGTCCAGGTGAGGGTACGAGAACGCTTTAGGGGGAGCGTACGTGTGAGGGCGCGGGTTAGTGTCAGCATACGGGTTAGGATTAGGGGACGGGTGAGGGTCAGGCTTCGGGGAAGGGTTAGGGTTAGGGTTCGGGCTAGGGTTAGGGTTAGGGGACGGGGACGGTTTAGGGTCCAGGTGAGGGTACGAGAACGCTTTAGGGGGAGCGTACGTGTGAGGGCGCGGGTTAGTGTCAGCGTACGGGTGAGGATTAGGGGACGGGTGAGGGTCAGGCTTCGGGGAAGGGTTAGGGTTAGGGTTCGGGCTAGGGTTAGGGTTAGGGGACGGGGACGGTTTAGGGTCCAGGTGAGGGTACGACAACGCTTTAGGGGGAGCGTACGTGTGAGGGCGCGGGTTAGTGTCAGCGTACGGGTTAGGATTAGGGGACGGGTGAGGGTCAGGCTTCGGGGAAGGGTTAGGGTTAGGGTTCGGGCTAGGGTTAGGGTTAGGGGACGGGGACGGTTTAGGGTCCAGGTGAGGGTACGACAACGCTTTAGGGGGAGCGTACGTGTGAGGGCGCGGGTTAGTGTCAGCGTACGGGTTAGGATTAGGGGACGGGTGAGGGTCAGGCTTCGGGGAAGGGTTAGGGTTAGTGTTCGGGCTGGGGTTAGGGTTAGGGGACGGGGACGGTTTAGGGTCCATGTGAGGGTACGACAACGCTTTAGGGGGAGCGTACGTGTGAGGGGGCGGGTTAGTGTCAGCGTACGGGTTAGGATTAGGGGATGGCTGAGGGTCAGGCTTCGGGGAAGGGTTAGGGTTAGGGTTCGGGCTAGTGTTAGGGTTAGGGGACGGGGACGGTTTAGGGTCCATGTGAGGGTACGACAACGCTTTAGGGGGAGCGTACGTGTGAGGGGGCGGGTTAGTGTCAGCGTACGGGTTAGGATTAGGGGATGGCTGAGGGTCAGGCTTCGGGGAAGGGTTAGGGTTAGGGTTCGGGCTATGGTTAGGGGACGGGGACGGGGACGGTTTAGGGTCCAGATGAGGGTACGACAACGCTTTAGGGGGAGCGTACGTGTGAGGGCGCGGGTTAGTGTCAGCGTACGGGTTAGGATTAGGGGACGGGTGAGGGTCAGGCTTCGGGGAAGGGTTAGGGTTAGGGTTCGGGCTAGGGTTAGGGTTAGGGGACGGGGACGGTTTAGGGTCCAGGTGAGGGTACGACAACGCTTTAGGGGGAGCGTACGTGTGAGGGCACGGGTTAGTGTCAGCGTACGGGTTAGGATTAGGGGACGGGTGAGGGTCAGGCTTCGGGGAAGGGTTAGGGTTAGGGTTCGGGCTAGGGTTAGGGTTAGGGGACGGGGACGGTTTAGGGTCCAGGTGAGGGTACGACAACGCTTTAGGGGCAGCGTACGTGTGAGGGCGCGGGTTAGTGTCAGCGTACGGGTTAGGATTAGGGGACGGGTGAGGGTCAGGCTTCGGGGAAGGGTTAGGGTTAGGGTTCGGGCTAGGGTTAGGGTTAGGGGACGGGGACGGTTTAGGGTTCAGGTGAGGGTACGACAACGCTTTAGGATGAGCGTACGTGTGAGGGCGCGGGTTAGTGTCAGCGTACGGGTTAGGATTAGGGGACGGGTGAGGGTCAGGCTTCGGGGAAGGGTTAGGGTTAGGGTTCGGGCTAGGGTTAGGGTTAGGGGACGGGGACGGTTTAGGGTCCAGGTGAGGGTACGACAACGCTTTAGGGGGAGCGTACGTGTGAGGGCGCGGGTTAGTGTCAGCGTACGGGTTAGGATTAGGGGACGGCTGAGGGTCAGGCTTCGGGGAAGGGTTAGGGTTAGGGTTCGGGCTAGGGTTAGGGTTAGAGGACGGGGACGGTTTAGGGTCCAGGTGAGGGTACGAGAACGCTTTAGGGGGAGCGTACGTGTGAGGTCGCGGGTTAGTGTCAGCGTACGGGTTAGGATTAGGGGACGGGTGAGGGTCAGGCTTGGGGGAAGGGTTAGGGTTAGGGTTCGGGCTAGGGTTAGGGTTAGGGGACGGGGACGTTTTAGGGTCCAGGTGAGAGTACGACAACGCTTTAGGGGGAGCGTACGTGTGAGGGCGCGGGTTAGTGTCTCCGCACGGGTTAGGATTAGGGGACGGGTGAGGGTCAGGCTTCGGTGAAGCGTTAGGGTTAGGGTTCCGGCTAGGGTTAGGGTTAGGGGACGGGGACGGTTTAGGGTCCAGGTGAGGGTACGACAACGCTTTAGAGGGAGCGTACGTGTGAGGGCGCGGCTTAGTGTCAGCGTACGGGTTAGGATTAGGGGACGGGTGAGGGTCAGGCTTCGGGGAAGGGTTAGGGTTAGTGTTCGGGCTAGGGTTAGGGTTAGGGGACGGGGACGGTTTAGGGTCCAGGTGAGGGTACGAGAACGCTTTAAGGGGAGCGTACGTGTGAGGGCGCGGGTTAGTGTCAGCGTACGGGTTAGGATTAGGGGACGGGTGAGGGTCAGGCTTCGGGGAAGGGTTAGGGTTAGGGTTCGGGCTAGGGTTAGGGTTAGGGGACGGGGACGGTTTAGGGTCCAGGTGAGGGTACGAGAACGCTTTAGGGGGAGCGTACGTGTGAGGGCGCGGGTTAGTGTCAGCGTACGGGTGAGGATTAGGGGACGGGTGAGGGTCAGGCTTCGGGGAAGGGTTAGGGTTAGGGTTCGGGCTAGGGTTAGGGTTAGGGGACGGGGACGGTTTAGGGTCCAGGTGAGGGTACGACAACGCTTTAGGGGGAGCGTACGTGTGAGGGCGCGGGTTAGTGTCAGCGTACGGGTTAGGATTATGGGACGTGTGAGGGTCAGGCTTGGGGGAAGGGTTAGGGTTAGGGTTCGGGTTAGGGTTAGGGGACGGGGACGGTTTAGGGTCCAGGTGAGGGTACGACAACGCTTTAGGGGGAGCGTACGTGTGAGGGCGCGGGTTAGTGTCAGCGTACGGGTTAGGATTAGGGGACGGGTGAGGGTCAGGCTTGGGGGAAGGGTTAGGGTTAGGGTTCGGGCTAGGGTTAGGGTTAGGGGACGGGGACGTTTTAGGGTCCAGGTGAGAGTACGACAACGCTTTAGGGGGAGCGTACGTGTGAGGGCGCGGGTTAGTGTCTGCGCACGGGTTAGGATTAGGGGACGGCTGAGGGTCAGGCTTCGGGGAAGCGTTAGGGTTAGGGTTCCGGCTAGGGTTAGGGTTAGGGGACGGGGACGGTTTAGGGTCCAGGTGAGGGTACGACAACGCTTTAGGGGGAGCGTACGTGTGAGGGCGCGGCTTAGTGTCAGCGTACTGGTTAGGATTAGGGGACGGGTGAGGGTCAGGCTTCGGGGAAAGGTTAGGGTTAGGGTTCGGGCTAGGGTTAGGGTTAGGGGACGGGGACGGTTTAGGGTCCAGGTGAGGGTATGAGAACGCTTTAGGGGGAGCGTACGTGTGAGGGCGCGGGTTAGTGTCAGCGTACGGGTTAGGATTAGGGGACGGGTGAGGGTCAGGCTTCGGGGAAGGGTTAGGGTTAGGGTTCGGGCTAGGGTTAGGGTTAGGGGACGGGGACGGCTTAGGGTCCAGGTGAGGGTACGACAACGCTTTAGGGGGAGCGTACGTGTGAGGGCGCGGGTTAGTGTCAGCGTACGGGTTAGGATTAGGGGACGGGTGAGGGTCAGGCTTCGGGGAAGGGTTAGGGTTAGGGTTGGGGCTAGGGTTAGGGTTAGGGGACGGGGACGGTTTAGGGTCCAGGTGAGGGTACGAGAACGCTTTAGGGGGAGCGTACGTGTGAGGGCGCCGGTTAGTGTCAGCGTACGGGTGAGGATTAGGGGACGGGTGAGGGTCAGGCTTCGGGGAAGGGTTAGGGTTAGGGTTCGGGCTAGGGTTAGGGTTAGGGGACGGGGACGGTTTAGGGTCCAGGTGAGGGTACGACAACGCTTTAGGGGGAGCGTACGTGTGAGGGCGTGGGTTAGTGTCAGCGTACGGGTTAGGATTAGGGGACGGGTGAGGGTCAGGCTTGGGGGAAGGGTTAGGGTTAGGGTTCGGGCTAGGGTTAGGGTTAGGAGACGGGGACGTTTTAGGGTCCAGGTGAGAGTACGACAACGCTTTAGGGGGAGCGTACGTGTGAGGGCGCGGGTTAGTGTCTGCGCACGGGTTAGAATTAGGGGACGGGTGAGGGTCAGGCTTCGGGGAAGCGTTAGGGTTAGGGTTCCGGCTAGGGTTAGGGTTAGGGGACGGGGACGGTTTAGGGTCCAGGTAGGGTACGACAACGCTTTAGGGGGAGCGTACGTGTGAGGGCGCGGCTTAGTGTCAGCGTACGGGTTAGGATTAGGGGACGGGTGAGGGTCAGGCTTCGGGGAAGGGTCAGGG
>NW_027207702.1:0-137830 GCF_963455315.2 Globicephala melas
GCTCATTTCAATCTCTGGTTTTATGCAGCACCCCAACTCACCTTTACCCTTAAACAAGCATAAGTTGGTTTTCTAAATTTGAGACCCTGTTCTGTTCTGTAATTCAGTTCCTGTGTAGCCAAGTTTACATTCCGTGTATTACTGATATCTTATGATGTTTCTTTTTCTGTGTGACTTATTTCAGTTAGAATCATCGTACCTGAATCCACTCATTGTGCTGCTACGGGCCTGATGACATAGATTTCACTGCTGAGTGATACTGCATTGTACGTAAGTAGCACAAGTTCTTTATCCATTTTTCACTTTCTGTGATATTGAACTTGTACGGTAAACGAGGTTCTTGTAAGCAGAGGCGTCCCAAACTTTGGGGTGGCTGTGTCTTTTTGATTTTAATTTCCCTAAGCTATAGGACCATAAGTGGAAGTGGCCTAGGCTCTGTTGCTTTGTTTTTTAGATGTTTCAGGAAACACCATACACTTCTCCCGAGTGTCTGTTGGCAGTTTACATCCCGCCCATCAGCATAACAAGGCTCCCAGTTCTCCATGGCCTGTCCTGCCTTTCTGGATTTTACACTTTTTTCAGATGGCCCTTTTGACCGGGGGGAAGTGAGACTTCATTGTAGTGCAGATTTCCTTTGCAAGCTTGCTTGGTTGGCCAAAAAGGGCGTATGCGTTTTTTCCTGAATATATTCAGGAAAAAACGCATACGCCCTTTTTGGCCAAGTGCATCATTGTGGACGTTCTGCCTCTTTTCCTATGCTTTCAATGCAATTCCAGTCTACCTCCTGAAATCGGTTTCCTGCAATTCTGCCCCGCTTTCAAGTCCTCTTGGCAGCCTTACTTCAGTATATTTTTGGACGATAGTTGTCATTTATAACTCTGCAGGTTTGTGAATTACAGTGCCCCTGAGCTCCTTTCTTCAACTCGTTTTCTTGTGAGCTGGCCGCAACACCGCAGGATGGCTTCAGGCCCTAATCTGGTTCCGGCACGGCACGCTGAGCCTTTGGTTATTTCCTCTTCCTGGTGGGAAATGAGAGTTAAATTTGCCCGTCCAGACACCTCCAGCTAGTCTCTCATTGGTTCTCGCTATTCCTGTTCATCTTCCGCAGAAATTGCAAACTGGGCCAAACAGGAGGTTAAAGGGACTGACTCTCCAAGTCGGGAGAGTGTTAGTAAAGCGTCTGGAATGTTGCACCCGAGTACCAGGGTACGAAAACTGAGACATATTTGAACACGTCTCCCGATCACATGGTTGATCATACTCTAGGTTCCACATGCATGTTTTAGCTGAAGGAAGAATACCTTAAACCTGGGTAGTTGAAACCCGTGGAATGGGTACCATGCAATATGACTTCAAAGGGTCTTCATTTGCTCACCGAACCTCTCCAATCCTATCACTGCTGCGTTTATGTCCCTGTACACATGCTTGATTCTCTTTCGGAGACATAGCAATCCATAGGTTTTAAGATACTTAAGAGTCAGGTACATTCTTAGGCGTTTAATATGCGGTGTTGAGTCCATTTCGTTGAGCAAGGAGTAGCTCTTGTCTATTCCATATTTGGCTTAAGGAACTTTATCTGTGCTCATTTCAATCTCTGGTTTTATGCAGCACCCCAACTCACCTTTACCCTTAAACAAGCATAAGTTGGTTTTCTAAATTTGAGACCCTGTTCTGTTCTGTAATTCAGTTCCTGTGTAGCCAAGTTGACATTCCGTGTATTACTGATATCTTATGATGTTTCTTTTTCTGTGTGACTTATTTCAGTTAGAATCATCGTACCTGAATCCACTCATTGTGCTGCTACGGGCCTGATGACATAGATTTCACTGCTGAGTGATACTGCATTGTACGTAAGTAGCACAAGTTCTTTATCCATTTTTCACTTTCTGTGATATTGAACTTGTACAGTAAACGAGGTTCTTGTAAACAGAGGCGTCCCAAACTTTGGGGTGGCTGTGTCTTTTTGATTTTAATTTCCCTAAGCTATAGGACCATAAGTGGAAGTGGCCTAGGCTCTGTTGCTTTGTTTTTTAGATGTTTCAGGAAACACCATACACTTCTCCCGAGTGTCTGTTGGCAGTTTACATCCCGCCCATCAGCATAACAAGGCTCCCAGTTCTCCATGGCCTGTCCTGCCTTTCTGGATTTTACACTTTTTTCAGATGGCCCTTTTGACCGGGGGGAAGTGAGACTTCATTGTAGTGCAGATTTCCTTTGCAAGCTTGCTTGGTTGGCCAAAAAGGGCGTATGCGTTTTTTCCTGAATATATTCAGGAAAAAACGCATACGCCCTTTTTGGCCAAGTGCATCATTGTGGACGTTCTGCCTCTTTTCCTATGCTTTCAATGCAATTCCAGTCTACCTCCTGAAATCGGTTTCCTGCAATTCTGCCCCGCTTTCAAGTCCTCTTGGCAGCCTTACTTCAGTATATTTTTGGACGATAGTTGTCATTTATAACTCTGCAGGTTTGTGAATTACAGTGCCCCTGAGCTCCTTTCTTCAACTCGTTTTCTTGTGAGCTGGCCGCAACACCGCAGGATGGCTTCAGGCCCTAATCTGGTTCCGGCACGGCACGCTGAGCCTTTGGTTCTTTCCTCTTCCTGGTGGGAAATGAGAGTTAAATTTGCCCGTCCAGACACCTCCAGCTAGTCTCTCATTGGTTCTCGCTATTCCTGTTCATCTTCCGCAGAAATTGCAAACTGGGCCAAACAGGAGGTTAAAGGCGCTGACTCTCCAAGTGGGGAGAGTGTTAGTAAAGCGTCTGGAATGTTGCACCCGAGTACCAGGGTACGAAAACTGAGACATATTTGAACACGTCTCCCGATCACATGGTTGATCATACTCTAGGTTCCACATGCATGTTTTAGCTGAAGGAAGAATACCTTAAAACTGGGTAGTTGAAACCCGTGGAATGGGTACCATGCAATATGACTTCAAAGGGTCTTCATTTGCTCACCGAACCTCTCCAATCCTATCACTGCTGCGTTTATGTCCTTATACACATGCTTGATTCTCTTTCGGAGACATAGCAATCCATAGGTTTTAAGATACTTAAGAGTCAGGTACATTCTTAGGCGTTTAATATGCGGTGTTGAGTCCATTTCGTTGAGCAAGGAGTAGCTCTTGTCTATTCCATATTTGGCTTAAGGAACTTTATCTGTGCTCATTTCAATCTCTGGTTTTATGCAGCACCCCAACTCACCTTTACCCTTAAACAAGCATAAGTTGGTTTTCTAAATTTGAGACCCTGTTCTGTTCTGTAATTCAGTTCCGGTGTAGCCAAGTTTACATTCCATGTATTACTGATATCGTATGATTTTTCTTTTTCTGTGTGACTTACCTCAGTTAGAATCATCGTACCTGAATCCACTCATTGTGCTGCTACGGGCCTGATGACATAGATTTCACTGCTGAGTGATACTGCATTGTACGTAAGTACCACAAGTTCTTTATCCATTTTTCACTTTCTGTGATATTGAACTTGTACGGTAAACGAGGTTCTTTTAAACAGAGGCGTCCCAAACATTGGAGTGGCTGTATCTTTTTTATTTTAATTTCCCTAAGCTATAGGACCATAAGTGGAAGTGCCCTAGGCTCTGTTGCTTTGTTTTTTAGATGTTTCAGGAAACACCATACACTTCTCCCGAGTGTCTGTTGGCAGTTTACATCCCGCCCATCAGCATAACAAGGCTCCCAGTTCTCCATGGCCTGTCCTGCCTTTCTGGATTTTACACTTTTTTCAGATGGCCCTTTTGACCGGGGGGAAGTGAGACTTCATTGTAGTGCAGATTTCCTTTGCAAGCTTGCTTGGTTGGCCAAAAAGGGCGTATGCGTTTTTTCCTGAATATATTCAGGAAAAAACGCATACGCCCTTTTTGGCCAAGTGCATCATTGTGGACGTTCTGCCTCTTTTCCTATGCTTTCAATGCAATTCCAGTCTACCTCCTGAAATCGGTTTCCTGCAATTCTGCCCCGCTTTCAAGTCCTCTTGGCAGCCTTACTTCAGTATATTTTTGGACGATAGTTGTCATTTATAACTCTGCAGGTTTGTGAATTACAGTGCCCCTGAGCTCCTTTCTTCAACTCGTTTTCTTGTGAGCTGGCCGCAACACCGCAGGATGGCTTCAGGCCCTAATCTGGTTCCGGCACGGCACGCTGAGCCTTTGGTTCTTTCCTCTTCCTGGTGGGAAATGGGAGTTAAATTTGCCCGTCCAGACACCTCCAGCTAGTCTCTCATTGGTTCTCGCTATTCCTGTTCATCTTCCGCAGAAATTGCAAACTGGGCCAAACAGGAGGTTAAAGGGACTGACTCTCCAAGTCGGGAGAGTGTTAGTAAAGCGTCTGGAATGTTGCACCCGAGTACCAGGGTACGAAAACTGAGACATATTTGAACACGTCTCCCGATCACATGGTTGATCATACTCTAGGTTCCACATGCATGTTTTAGCTGAAGGAAGAATACCTTAAACCTGGGTAGTTGAAACCCGTGGAATGGGTACCATGCAATATGACTTCAAAGGCTCTTCATTTGCTCACCGAACCTCTCCAATCCTATCACTGCTGCGTTTATGTCCCTGTACACATGCTTGATTCTCTTTCGGAGACATAGCAATCCATAGGTTTTAAGATACTTAAGAGTCAGGTACATTCTTAGGCGTTTAATATGCGGTGTTGAGTCCATTTCGTTGAGCAAGGTGTAGCTCTTGTCTATTCCATATTTGGCTTAAGGAACTTTATCTGTGCTCATTTCAATCTCTGGTTTTATGCAGCACCCCAACTCACCTTTACCCTTAAACAAGCATAAGTTGGTTTTCTAAATTTGAGACCCTGTTCTGTTCTGTAATTCAGTTCCTGTGTAGCCAAGTTGACATTCCGTGTATTACTGATATCGTATGATGTTTGTTTTTCTGTGTGACTTATCTCAGTTAGAATCATCGTACCTGAATCCACTCATTGTGCTGCTACGGGCCTGATGGCATAGATTTCACTGCTGAGTGATACTGCGTTGTACGTAAGTACCACAAGTTCTTTATCCATTTTTCACTTTCTGTGATATTGAACTTGTACGGTAAACGAGGTTCTTGTAAACAGAGGCGTCCCAAACATTGGGGTGGCTGTATCTTTTTGATTTTAATTTCCCTAAGCTATAGGACCATAAGTGGAAGTGCCCTAGGCTCTGTTGCTTTGTTTTTTAGATGTTTCAGGAAACACCATACACTTCTCCCGAGTGTCTGTTGGCAGTTTACATCCCGCCCATCAGCATAACAAGGCTCCCAGTTCTCCATGGCCTGTCCTGCCTTTCTGGATTTTACACTTTTTTCAGATGGCCCTTTTGACCGGGGGGAAGTGAGACTTCATTGTAGTGCAGATTTCCTTTGCAAGCTTGCTTGGTTGGCCAAAAAGGGCGTATGCGTTTTTTCCTGAATATATTCAGGAAAAAACGCATACGCCCTTTTTGGCCAAGTGCATCATTGTGGACGTTCTGCCTCTTTTCCTATGCTTTCAATGCAATTCCAGTCTACCTCCTGAAATCGGTTTCCTGCAATTCTGCCCCGCTTTCAAGTCCTCTTGGCAGCCTTACTTCAGTATATTTTTGGACGATAGTTGTCATTTATAACTCTGCAGGTTTGTGAATTACAGTGCCCCTGAGCTCCTTTCTTCAACTCGTTTTCTTGTGAGCTGGCCGCAACACCGCAGGATGGCTTCAGGCCCTAATCTGGTTCCGGCACGGCACGCTGAGCCTTTGGTTCTTTCCTCTTCCTGGTGGGAAATGGGAGTTAAATTTGCCCGTCCAGACACCTCCAGCTAGTCTCTCATTGGTTCTCGCTATTCCTGTTCATCTTCCGCAGAAATTGCAAACTGGGCCAAACAGGAGGTTAAAGGGACTGACTCTCCAAGTCGGGAGAGTGTTAGTAAAGCGTCTGGAATGTTGCACCCGAGTACCAGGGTACGAAAACTGAGACATATTTGAACACGTCTCCCGATCACATGGTTGATCATACTCTAGGTTCCACATGCATGTTTTAGCTGAAGGAAGAATACCTTAAACCTGGGTAGTTGAAACCCGTGGAATGGGTACCATGCAATATGACTTCAAAGGGTCTTCATTTGCTCACCGAACCTCTCCAATCCTATCACTGCTGCGTTTATGTCCCTGTACACATGCTTGATTCTCTTTCGGAGACATAGCAATCCATACGTTTTAAGATACTTAAGAGTCAGGTACATTCTTAGGCGTTTAATATGCGGTGTTGAGTCCATTTCGTTGAGCAAGGAGTAGCTCTTGTCTATTCCATATTTGGCTTAAGGAACTTTATCTGTGCTCATTTCAATCTCTGGTTTTATGCAGCACCCCAACTCACCTTTACCCTTAAACAAGCATAAGTTGGTTTTCTAAATTTGAGACCCTGTTCTGTTCTGTAATTCAGTTCCTGTGTAGCCAAGTTTACATTCCATGTATTACTGATATCGTATGATTTTTCTTTTTCTGTGTGACTTACCTCAGTTAGAATCATCGTACCTGAATCCACTCATTGTGCTGCTACGGGCCTGATGACATAGATTTCACTGCTGAGTGATACTGCATTGTACGTAAGTACCACAAGTTCTTTATCCATTTTTCACTTTCTGTGATATTGAACTTGTACGGTAAACGAGGTTCTTTTAAACAGAGGCGTCCCAAACATTGGAGTGGCTGTATCTTTTTGATTTTAATTTCCCTAAGCTATAGGACCATAAGTGGAAGTGCCCTAGGCTCTGTTGCTTTGTTTTTTAGATGTTTCAGGAAACACCATACACTTCTCCCGAGTGTCTGTTGGCAGTTTACATCCCGCCCATCAGCATAACAAGGCTCCCAGTTCTCCATGGCCTGTCCTGCCTTTCTGGATTTTACACTTTTTTCAGATGGCCCTTTTGACCGGGGGGAAGTGAGACTTCATTGTAGTGCAGATTTCCTTTGCAAGCTTGCTTGGTTGGCCAAAAAGGGCGTATGCGTTTTTTCCTGAATATATTCAGGAAAAAACGCATACGCCCTTTTTGGCCAAGTGCATCATTGTGGACGTTCTGCCTCTTTTCCTATGCTTTCAATGCAATTCCAGTCTACCTCCTGAAATCGGTTTCCTGCAATTCTGCCCCGCTTTCAAGTCCTCTTGGCAGCCTTACTTCAGTATATTTTTGGACGATAGTTGTCATTTATAACTCTGCAGGTTTGTGAATTACAGTGCCCCTGAGCTCCTTTCTTCAACTCGTTTTCTTGTGAGCTGGCCGCAACACCGCAGGATGGCTTCAGGCCCTAATCTGGTTCCGGCACGGCACGCTGAGCCTTTGGTTCTTTCCTCTTCCTGGTGGGAAATGGGAGTTAAATTTGCCCGTCCAGACACCTCCAGCTAGTCTCTCATTGGTTCTCGCTATTCCTGTTCATCTTCCGCAGAAATTGCAAACTGGGCCAAACAGGAGGTTAAAGGGACTGACTCTCCAAGTCGGGAGAGTGTTAGTAAAGCGTCTGGAATGTTGCACCCGAGTACCAGGGTACGAAAACTGAGACATATTTGAACACGTCTCCCGATCACATGGTTGATCATACTCTAGGTTCCACATGCATGTTTTAGCTGAAGGAAGAATACCTTAAACCTGGGTAGTTGAAACCCGTGGAATGGGTACCATGCAATATGACTTCAAAGGCTCTTCATTTGCTCACCGAACCTCTCCAATCCTATCACTGCTGCGTTTATGTCCCTGTACACATGCTTGATTCTCTTTCGGAGACATAGCAATCCATAGGTTTTAAGATACTTAAGAGTCAGGTACATTCTTAGGCGTTTAATATGCGGTGTTGAGTCCATTTCGTTGAGCAAGGTGTAGCTCTTGTCTATTCCATATTTGGCTTAAGGAACTTTATCTGTGCTCATTTCAATCTCTGGTTTTATGCAGCACCCCAACTCACCTTTACCCTTAAACAAGCATAAGTTGGTTTTCTAAATTTGAGACCCTGTTCTGTTCTGTAATTCAGTTCCTGTGTAGCCAAGTTGACATTCCGTGTATTACTGATATCGTATGATGTTTGTTTTTCTGTGTGACTTATCTCAGTTAGAATCATCGTACCTGAATCCACTCATTGTGCTGCTACGGGCCTGATGGCATAGATTTCACTGCTGAGTGATACTGCGTTGTACGTAAGTACCACAAGTTCTTTATCCATTTTTCACTTTCTGTGATATTGAACTTGTACGGTAAACGAGGTTCTTGTAAACAGAGGCGTCCCAAACATTGGGGTGGCTGTATCTTTTTGATTTTAATTTCCCTAAGCTATAGGACCATAAGTGGAAGTGCCCTAGGCTCTGTTGCTTTGTTTTTTAGATGTTTCAGGAAACACCATACACTTCTCCCGAGTGTCTGTTGGCAGTTTACATCCCGCCCATCAGCATAACAAGGCTCCCAGTTCTCCATGGCCTGTCCTGCCTTTCTGGATTTTACACTTTTTTCAGATGGCCCTTTTGACCGGGGGTAAGTGAGACTTCATTGTAGTGCAGATTTCCTTTGCAAGCTTGCTTGGTTGGCCAAAAAGGGCGTATGCGTTTTTTCCTGAATATATTCAGGAAAAAACGCATACGCCCTTTTTGGCCAAGTGCATCATTGTGGACGTTCTGCCTCTTTTCCTATGCTTTCAATGCAATTCCAGTCTACCTCCTGAAATCGGTTTCCTGCAATTCTGCCCCGCTTTCAAGTCCTCTTGGCAGCCTTACTTCAGTATATTTTTGGACGATAGTTGTCATTTATAACTCTGCAGGTTTGTGAATTACAGTGCCCCTGAGCTCCTTTCTTCAACTCGTTTTCTTGTGAGCTGGCCGCAACACCGCAGGATGGCTTCAGGCCCTAATCTGGTTCCGGCACGGCACGCTGAGCCTTTGGTTCTTTCCTCTTCCTGGTGGGAAATGGGAGTTAAATTTGCCCGTCCAGACACCTCCAGCTAGTCTCTCATTGGTTCTCGCTATTCCTGTTCATCTTCCGCAGAAATTGCAAACTGGGCCAAACAGGAGGTTAAAGGGACTGACTCTCCAAGTCGGGAGAGTGTTAGTAAAGCGTCTGGAATGTTGCACCCGAGTACCAGGGTACGAAAACTGAGACATATTTGAACACGTCTCCCGATCACATGGTTGATCATACTCTAGGTTCCACATGCATGTTTTAGCTGAAGGAAGAATACCTTAAACCTGGGTAGTTGAAACCCGTGGAATGGGTACCATGCAATATGACTTCAAAGGCTCTTCATTTGCTCACCGAACCTCTCCAATCCTATCACTGCTGCGTTTATGTCCCTGTACACATGCTTGATTCTCTTTCGGAGACATAGCAATCCATAGGTTTTAAGATACTTAAGAGTCAGGTACATTCTTAGGCGTTTAATATGCGGTGTTGAGTCCATTTCGTTGAGCAAGGTGTAGCTCTTGTCTATTCCATATTTGGCTTAAGGAACTTTATCTGTGCTCATTTCAATCTCTGGTTTTATGCAGCACCCCAACTCACCTTTACCCTTAAACAAGCATAAGTTGGTTTTCTAAATTTGAGACCCTGTTCTGTTCTGTAATTCAGTTCCTGTGTAGCCAAGTTGACATTCCGTGTATTACTGATATCGTATGATGTTTGTTTTTCTGTGTGACTTATCTCAGTTAGAATCATCGTACCTGAATCCACTCATTGTGCTGCTACGGGCCTGATGGCATAGATTTCACTGCTGAGTGATACTGCGTTGTACGTAAGTACCACAAGTTCTTTATCCATTTTTCACTTTCTGTGATATTGAACTTGTACGGTAAACGAGGTTCTTGTAAACAGAGGCGTCCCAAACATTGGGGTGGCTGTATCTTTTTGATTTTAATTTCCCTAAGCTATAGGACCATAAGTGGAAGTGCCCTAGGCTCTGTTGCTTTGTTTTTTAGATGTTTCAGGAAACACCATACACTTCTCCCGAGTGTCTGTTGGCAGTTTACATCCCGCCCATCAGCATAACAAGGCTCCCAGTTCTCCATGGCCTGTCCTGCCTTTCTGGATTTTACACTTTTTTCAGATGGCCCTTTTGACCGGGGGGAAGTGAGACTTCATTGTAGTGCAGATTTCCTTTGCAAGCTTGCTTGGTTGGCCAAAAAGGGCGTATGCGTTTTTTCCTGAATATATTCAGGAAAAAACGCATACGCCCTTTTTGGCCAAGTGCATCATTGTGGACGTTCTGCCTCTTTTCCTATGCTTTCAATGCAATTCCAGTCTACCTCCTGAAATCGGTTTCCTGCAATTCTGCCCCGCTTTCAAGTCCTCTTGGCAGCCTTACTTCAGTATATTTTTGGACGATAGTTGTCATTTATAACTCTGCAGGTTTGTGAATTACAGTGCCCCTGAGCTCCTTTCTTCAACTCGTTTTCTTGTGAGCTGGCCGCAACACCGCAGGATGGCTTCAGGCCCTAATCTGGTTCCGGCACGGCACGCTGAGCCTTTGGTTATTTCCTCTTCCTGGTGGGAAATGAGAGTTAAATTTGCCCGTCCAGACACCTCCAGCTAGTCTCTCATTGGTTCTCGCTATTCCTGTTCATCTTCCGCAGAAATTGCAAACTGGGCCAAACAGGAGGTTAAAGGGACTGACTCTCCAAGTCGGGAGAGTGTTAGTAAAGCGTCTGGAATGTTGCACCCGAGTACCAGGGTACGAAAACTGAGACATATTTGAACACGTCTCCCGATCACATGGTTGATCATACTCTAGGTTCCACATGCATGTTTTAGCTGAAGGAAGAATACCTTAAACCTGGGTAGTTGAAACCCGTGGAATGGGTACCATGCAATATGACTTCAAAGGGTCTTCATTTGCTCACCGAACCTCTCCAATCCTATCACTGCTGCGTTTATGTCCCTGTACACATGCTTGATTCTCTTTCGGAGACATAGCAATCCATACGTTTTAAGATACTTAAGAGTCAGGTACATTCTTAGGCGTTTAATATGCGGTGTTGAGTCCATTTCGTTGAGCAAGGAGTAGCTCTTGTCTATTCCATATTTGGCTTAAGGAACTTTATCTGTGCTCATTTCAATCTCTGGTTTTATGCAGCACCCCAACTCACCTTTACCCTTAAACAAGCATAAGTTGGTTTTCTAAATTTGAGACCCTGTTCTGTTCTGTAATTCAGTTCCTGTGTAGCCAAGTTTACATTCCGTGTATTACTGATATCTTATGATGTTTCTTTTTCTGTGTGACTTATTTCAGTTAGAATCATCGTACCTGAATCCACTCATTGTGCTGCTACGGGCCTGATGACATAGATTTCACTGCTGAGTGATACTGCATTGTACGTAAGTACCACAAGTTCTTTATCCATTTTTCACTTTCTGTGATATTGAACTTGTACGGTAAACGAGGTTCTTGTAAACAGAGGCGTCCCAAACATTGGGGTGGCTGTGTCTTTTTGATTTTAATTTCCCTAAGCTATAGGACCATAAGTGGAAGTGCCCTAGGCTCTGTTGCTTTGTTTTTTAGATGTTTCAGGAAACACCATACACTTCTCCCGAGTGTCTGTTGGCAGTTTACATCCCGCCCATCAGCATAACAAGGCTCCCAGTTCTCCATGGCCTGTCCTGCCTTTCTGGATTTTACACTTTTTTCAGATGGCCCTTTTGACCGGGGGGAAGTGAGACTTCATTGTAGTGCAGATTTCCTTTGCAAGCTTGCTTGGTTGGCCAAAAAGGGCGTATGCGTTTTTTCCTGAATATATTCAGGAAAAAACGCATACGCCCTTTTTGGCCAAGTGCATCATTGTGGACGTTCTGCCTCTTTTCCTATGCTTTCAATGCAATTCCAGTCTACCTCCTGAAATCGGTTTCCTGCAATTCTGCCCCGCTTTCAAGTCCTCTTGGCAGCCTTACTTCAGTATATTTTTGGACGATAGTTGTCATTTATAACTCTGCAGGTTTGTGAATTACAGTGCCCCTGAGCTCCTTTCTTCAACTCGTTTTCTTGTGAGCTGGCCGCAACACCGCAGGATGGCTTCAGGCCCTAATCTGGTTCCGGCACGGCACGCTGAGCCTTTGGTTATTTCCTCTTCCTGGTGGGAAATGAGAGTTAAATTTGCCCGTCCAGACACCTCCAGCTAGTCTCTCATTGGTTCTCGCTATTCCTGTTCATCTTCCGCAGAAATTGCAAACTGGGCCAAACAGGAGGTTAAAGGGACTGACTCTCCAAGTCGGGAGAGTGTTAGTAAAGCGTCTGGAATGTTGCACCCGAGTACCAGGGTACGAAAACTGAGACATATTTGAACACGTCTCCCGATCACATGGTTGATCATACTCTAGGTTCCACATGCATGTTTTAGCTGAAGGAAGAATACCTTAAACCTGGGTAGTTGAAACCCGTGGAATGGGTACCATGCAATATGACTTCAAAGGGTCTTCATTTGCTCACCGAACCTCTCCAATCCTATCACTGCTGCGTTTATGTCCCTGTACACATGCTTGATTCTCTTTCGGAGACATAGCAATCCATAGGTTTTAAGATACTTAAGAGTCAGGTACATTCTTAGGCGTTTAATATGCGGTGTTGAGTCCATTTCGTTGAGCAAGGAGTAGCTCTTGTCTATTCCATATTTGGCTTAAGGAACTTTATCTGTGCTCATTTCAATCTCTGGTTTTATGCAGCACCCCAACTCACCTTTACCCTTAAACAAGCATAAGTTGGTTTTCTAAATTTGAGACCCTGTTCTGTTCTGTAATTCAGTTCCTGTGTAGCCAAGTTTACATTCCGTGTATTACTGATATCTTATGATGTTTCTTTTTCTGTGTGACTTATTTCAGTTAGAATCATCGTACCTGAATCCACTCATTGTGCTGCTACGGGCCTGATGACATAGATTTCACTGCTGAGTGATACTGCATTGTACGTAAGTACCACAAGTTCTTTATCCATTTTTCACTTTCTGTGATATTGAACTTGTACGGTAAACGAGGTTCTTGTAAACAGAGGCGTCCCAAACATTGGGGTGGCTGTGTCTTTTTGATTTTAATTTCCCTAAGCTATAGGACCATAAGTGGAAGTGCCCTAGGCTCTGTTGCTTTGTTTTTTAGATGTTTCAGGAAACACCATACACTTCTCCCGAGTGTCTGTTGGCAGTTTACATCCCGCCCATCAGCATAACAAGGCTCCCAGTTCTCCATGGCCTGTCCTGCCTTTCTGGATTTTACACTTTTTTCAGATGGCCCTTTTGACCGGGGGGAAGTGAGACTTCATTGTAGTGCAGATTTCCTTTGCAAGCTTGCTTGGTTGGCCAAAAAGGGCGTATGCGTTCTTTCCTGAATATATTCAGGAAAAAACGCATACGCCCTTTTTGGCCAAGTGCATCATTGTGGACGTTCTGCCTCTTTTCCTATGCTTTCAATGCAATTCCAGTCTACCTCCTGAAATCGGTTTCCTGCAATTCTGCCCCGCTTTCAAGTCCTCTTGGCAGCCTTACTTCAGTATATTTTTGGACGATAGTTGTCATTTATAACTCTGCAGGTTTGTGAATTACAGTGCCCCTGAGCTCCTTTCTTCAACTCGTTTTCTTGTGAGCTGGCCGCAACACCGCAGGATGGCTTCAGGCCCTAATCTGGTTCCGGCACGGCACGCTGAGCCTTTGGTTCTTTCCTCTTCCTGGTGGGAAATGAGAGTTAAATTTGCCCGTCCAGACACCTCCAGCTAGTCTCTCATTGGTTCTCGCTATTCCTGTTCATCTTCCGCAGAAATTGCAAACTGGGCCAAACAGGAGGTTAAAGGGACTGACTCTCCAAGTCGGGAGAGTGTTAGTAAAGCGTCTGGAATGTTGCACCCGAGTACCAGGGTACGAAAACTGAGACATATTTGAACACGTCTCCCGATCACATGGTTGATCATACTCTAGGTTCCACATGCATGTTTTAGCTGAAGGAAGAATACCTTAAACCTGGGTAGTTGAAACCCGTGGAATGGGTACCATGCAATATGACTTCAAAGGCTCTTCATTTGCTCACCGAACCTCTCCAATCCTATCACTGCTGCGTTTATGTCCCTGTACACATGCTTGATTCTCTTTCGGAGACATAGCAATCCATACGTTTTAAGATACTTAAGAGTCAGGTACATTCTTAGGCGTTTAATATGCGGTGTTGAGTCCATTTCGTTGAGCAAGGAGTAGCTCTTGTCTATTCCATATTTGGCTTAAGGAACTTTATCTGTGCTCATTTCAATCTCTGGTTTTATGCAGCACCCCAACTCACCTTTACCCTTAAACAAGCATAAGTTGGTTTTCTAAATTTGAGACCCTGTTCTGTTCTGTAATTCAGTTCCTGTGTAGCCAAGTTTACATTCCGTGTATTACTGATATCGTATGATTTTTCTTTTTCTGTGTGACTTACCTCAGTTAGAATCATCGTACCTGAATCCACTCATTGTGCTGCTACGGGCCTGATGACATAGATTTCACTGCTGAGTGATACTGCGTTGTACGTAAGTACCACAAGTTCTTTATCCATTTTTCACTTTCTGTGATATTGAACTTGTACGGTAAACGAGGTTCTTTTAAACAGAGGCGTCCCAAACATTGGAGTGGCTGTATCTTTTTGATTTTAATTTCCCTAAGCTATAGGACCATAAGTGGAAGTGCCCTAGGCTCTGTTGCTTTGTTTTTTAGATGTTTCAGGAAACACCATACACTTCTCCCGAGTGTCTGTTGGCAGTTTACATCCCGCCCATCAGCATAACAAGGCTCCCAGTTCTCCATGGCCTGTCCTGCCTTTCTGGATTTTACACTTTTTTCAGATGGCCCTTTTGACCGGGGGGAAGTGAGACTTCATTGTAGTGCAGATTTCCTTTGCAAGCTTGCTTGGTTGGCCAAAAAGGGCGTATGCGTTTTTTCCTGAATATATTCAGGAAAAAACGCATACGCCCTTTTTGGCCAAGTGCATCATTGTGGACGTTCTGCCTCTTTTCCTATGCTTTCAATGCAATTCCAGTCTACCTCCTGAAATCGGTTTCCTGCAATTCTGCCCCGCTTTCAAGTCCTCTTGGCAGCCTTACTTCAGTATATTTTTGGACGATAGTTGTCATTTATAACTCTGCAGGTTTGTGAATTACAGTGCCCCTGAGCTCCTTTCTTCAACTCGTTTTCTTGTGAGCTGGCCGCAACACCGCAGGATGGCTTCAGGCCCTAATCTGGTTCCGGCACGGCACGCTGAGCCTTTGGTTCTTTCCTCTTCCTGGTGGGAAATGGGAGTTAAATTTGCCCGTCCAGACACCTCCAGCTAGTCTCTCATTGGTTCTCGCTATTCCTGTTCATCTTCCGCAGAAATTGCAAACTGGGCCAAACAGGAGGTTAAAGGGACTGACTCTCCAAGTCGGGAGAGTGTTAGTAAAGCGTCTGGAATGTTGCACCCGAGTACCAGGGTACGAAAACTGAGACATATTTGAACACGTCTCCCGATCACATGGTTGATCATACTCTAGGTTCCACATGCATGTTTTAGCTGAAGGAAGAATACCTTAAACCTGGGTAGTTGAAACCCGTGGAATGGGTACCATGCAATATGACTTCAAAGGCTCTTCATTTGCTCACCGAACCTCTCCAATCCTATCACTGCTGCGTTTATGTCCCTGTACACATGCTTGATTCTCTTTCGGAGACATAGCAATCCATAGGTTTTAAGATACTTAAGAGTCAGGTACATTCTTAGGCGTTTAATATGCGGTGTTGAGTCCATTTCGTTGAGCAAGGTGTAGCTCTTGTCTATTCCATATTTGGCTTAAGGAACTTTATCTGTGCTCATTTCAATCTCTGGTTTTATGCAGCACCCCAACTCACCTTTACCCTTAAACAAGCATAAGTTGGTTTTCTAAATTTGAGACCCTGTTCTGTTCTGTAATTCAGTTCCTGTGTAGCCAAGTTGACATTCCGTGTATTACTGATATCGTATGATGTTTGTTTTTCTGTGTGACTTATCTCAGTTAGAATCATCGTACCTGAATCCACTCATTGTGCTGCTACGGGCCTGATGGCATAGATTTCACTGCTGAGTGATACTGCGTTGTACGTAAGTACCACAAGTTCTTTATCCATTTTTCACTTTCTGTGATATTGAACTTGTACGGTAAACGAGGTTCTTGTAAACAGAGGCGTCCCAAACATTGGGGTGGCTGTATCTTTTTGATTTTAATTTCCCTAAGCTATAGGACCATAAGTGGAAGTGGCCTAGGCTCTGTTGCTTTGTTTTTTAGATGTTTCAGGAAACACCATACACTTCTCCCGAGTGTCTGTTGGCAGTTTACATCCCGCCCATCAGCATAACAAGGCTCCCAGTTCTCCATGGCCTGTCCTGCCTTTCTGGATTTTACACTTTTTTCAGATGGCCCTTTTGACCGGGGGGAAGTGAGACTTCATTGTAGTGCAGATTTCCTTTGCAAGCTTGCTTGGTTGGCCAAAAAGGGCGTATGCGTTTTTTCCTGAATATATTCAGGAAAAAACGCATACGCCCTTTTTGGCCAAGTGCATCATTGTGGACGTTCTGCCTCTTTTCCTATGCTTTCAATGCAATTCCAGTCTACCTCCTGAAATCGGTTTCCTGCAATTCTGCCCCGCTTTCAAGTCCTCTTGGCAGCCTTACTTCAGTATATTTTTGGACGATAGTTGTCATTTATAACTCTGCAGGTTTGTGAATTACAGTGCCCCTGAGCTCCTTTCTTCAACTCGTTTTCTTGTGAGCTGGCCGCAACACCGCAGGATGGCTTCAGGCCCTAATCTGGTTCCGGCACGGCACGCTGAGCCTTTGGTTCTTTCCTCTTCCTGGTGGGAAATGGGAGTTAAATTTGCCCGTCCAGACACCTCCAGCTAGTCTCTCATTGGTTCTCGCTATTCCTGTTCATCTTCCGCAGAAATTGCAAACTGGGCCAAACAGGAGGTTAAAGGGACTGACTCTCCAAGTCGGGAGAGTGTTAGTAAAGCGTCTGGAATGTTGCACCCGAGTACCAGGGTACGAAAACTGAGACATATTTGAACACGTCTCCCGATCACATGGTTGATCATACTCTAGGTTCCACATGCATGTTTTAGCTGAAGGAAGAATACCTTAAACCTGGGTAGTTGAAACCCGTGGAATGGGTACCATGCAATATGACTTCAAAGGCTCTTCATTTGCTCACCGAACCTCTCCAATCCTATCACTGCTGCGTTTAAGTCCCTCTACACATGCTTGATTCTCTTTCGGAGACATAGCAATCCATAGGTTTTAAGATACTTAAGAGTCAGGTACATTCTTAGGCGTTTAATATGCGGTGTTGAGTCCATTTCGTTGAGCAAGGTGTAGCTCTTGTCTATTCCATATTTGGCTTAAGGAACTTTATCTGTGCTCATTTCAATCTCTGGTTTTATGCAGCACCCCAACTCACCTTTACCCTTAAACAAGCATAAGTTGGTTTTCTAAATTTGAGACCCTGTTCTGTTCTGTAATTCAGTTCCTGTGTAGCCAAGTTGACATTCCGTGTATTACTGATATCGTATGATGTTTGTTTTTCTGTGTGACTTATCTCAGTTAGAATCATCGTACCTGAATCCACTCATTGTGCTGCTACGGGCCTGATGGCATAGATTTCACTGCTGAGTGATACTGCGTTGTACGTAAGTACCACAAGTTCTTTATCCATTTTTCACTTTCTGTGATATTGAACTTGTACGGTAAACGAGGTTCTTGTAAACAGAGGCGTCCCAAACATTGGGGTGGCTGTATCTTTTTGATTTTAATTTCCCTAAGCTATAGGACCATAAGTGGAAGTGCCCTAGGCTCTGTTGCTTTGTTTTTTAGATGTTTCAGGAAACACCATACACTTCTCCCGAGTGTCTGTTGGCAGTTTACATCCCGCCCATCAGCATAACAAGGCTCCCAGTTCTCCATGGCCTGTCCTGCCTTTCTGGATTTTACACTTTTTTCAGATGGCCCTTTTGACCGGGGGGAAGTGAGACTTCATTGTAGTGCAGATTTCCTTTGCAAGCTTGCTTGGTTGGCCAAAAAGGGCGTATGCGTTTTTTCCTGAATATATTCAGGAAAAAACGCATACGCCCTTTTTGGCCAAGTGCATCATTGTGGACGTTCTGCCTCTTTTCCTATGCTTTCAATGCAATTCCAGTCTACCTCCTGAAATCGGTTTCCTGCAATTCTGCCCCGCTTTCAAGTCCTCTTGGCAGCCTTACTTCAGTATATTTTTGGACGATAGTTGTCATTTATAACTCTGCAGGTTTGTGAATTACAGTGCCCCTGAGCTCCTTTCTTCAACTCGTTTTCTTGTGAGCTGGCCGCAACACCGCAGGATGGCTTCAGGTCCTAATCTGGTTCCGGCACGGCACGCTGAGCCTTTGGTTATTTCCTCTTCCTGGTGGGAAATGAGAGTTAAATTTGCCCGTCCAGACACCTCCAGCTAGTCTCTCATTGGTTCTCGCTATTCCTGTTCATCTTCCGCAGAAATTGCAAACTGGGCCAAACAGGAGGTTAAAGGGACTGACTCTCCAAGTCGGGAGAGTGTTAGTAAAGCGTCTGGAATGTTGCACCCGAGTACCAGGGTACGAAAACTGAGACATATTTGAACACGTCTCCCGATCACATGGTTGATCATACTCTAGGTTCCACATGCATGTTTTAGCTGAAGGAAGAATACCTTAAACCTGGGTAGTTGAAACCCGTGGAATGGGTACCATGCAATATGACTTCAAAGGGTCTTCATTTGCTCACCGAACCTCTCCAATCCTATCACTGCTGCGTTTATGTCCCTGTACACATGCTTGATTCTCTTTCGGAGACATAGCAATCCATACGTTTTAAGATACTTAAGAGTCAGGTACATTCTTAGGCGTTTAATATGCGGTGTTGAGTCCATTTCGTTGAGCAAGGAGTAGCTCTTGTCTATTCCATATTTGGCTTAAGGAACTTTATCTGTGCTCATTTCAATCTCTGGTTTTATGCAGCACCCCAACTCACCTTTACCCTTAAACAAGCATAAGTTGGTTTTCTAAATTTGAGACCCTGTTCTGTTCTGTAATTCAGTTCCTGTGTAGCCAAGTTTACATTCCGTGTATTACTGATATCTTATGATGTTTCTTTTTCTGTGTGACTTATTTCAGTTAGAATCATCGTACCTGAATCCACTCATTGTGCTGCTACGGGCCTGATGACATAGATTTCACTGCTGAGTGATACTGCATTGTACGTAAGTACCACAAGTTCTTTATCCATTTTTCACTTTCTGTGATATTGAACTTGTACGGTAAACGAGGTTCTTGTAAACAGAGGCGTCCCAAACATTGGGGTGGCTGTGTCTTTTTGATTTTAATTTCCCTAAGCTATAGGACCATAAGTGGAAGTGCCCTAGGCTCTGTTGCTTTGTTTTTTAGATGTTTCAGGAAACACCATACACTTCTCCCGAGTGTCTGTTGGCAGTTTACATCCCGCCCATCAGCATAACAAGGCTCCCAGTTCTCCATGGCCTGTCCTGCCTTTCTGGATTTTACACTTTTTTCAGATGGCCCTTTTGACCGGGGGGAAGTGAGACTTCATTGTAGTGCAGATTTCCTTTGCAAGCTTGCTTGGTTGGCCAAAAAGGGCGTATGCGTTCTTTCCTGAATATATTCAGGAAAAAACGCATACGCCCTTTTTGGCCAAGTGCATCATTGTGGACGTTCTGCCTCTTTTCCTATGCTTTCAATGCAATTCCAGTCTACCTCCTGAAATCGGTTTCCTGCAATTCTGCCCCGCTTTCAAGTCCTCTTGGCAGCCTTACTTCAGTATATTTTTGGACGATAGTTGTCATTTATAACTCTGCAGGTTTGTGAATTACAGTGCCCCTGAGCTCCTTTCTTCAACTCGTTTTCTTGTGAGCTGGCCGCAACACCGCAGGATGGCTTCAGGCCCTAATCTGGTTCCGGCACGGCACGCTGAGCCTTTGGTTATTTCCTCTTCCTGGTGGGAAATGAGAGTTAAATTTGCCCGTCCAGACACCTCCAGCTAGTCTCTCATTGGTTCTCGCTATTCCTGTTCATCTTCCGCAGAAATTGCAAACTGGGCCAAACAGGAGGTTAAAGGGACTGACTCTCCAAGTCGGGAGAGTGTTAGTAAAGCGTCTGGAATGTTGCACCCGAGTACCAGGGTACGAAAACTGAGACATATTTGAACACGTCTCCCGATCACATGGTTGATCATACTCTAGGTTCCACATGCATGTTTTAGCTGAAGGAAGAATACCTTAAACCTGGGTAGTTGAAACCCGTGGAATGGGTACCATGCAATATGACTTCAAAGGGTCTTCATTTGCTCACCGAACCTCTCCAATCCTATCACTGCTGCGTTTATGTCCCTGTACACATGCTTGATTCTCTTTCGGAGACATAGCAATCCATAGGTTTTAAGATACTTAAGAGTCAGGTACATTCTTAGGCGTTTAATATGCGGTGTTGAGTCCATTTCGTTGAGCAAGGAGTAGCTCTTGTCTATTCCATATTTGGCTTAAGGAACTTTATCTGTGCTCATTTCAATCTCTGGTTTTATGCAGCACCCCAACTCACCTTTACCCTTAAACAAGCATAAGTTGGTTTTCTAAATTTGAGACCCTGTTCTGTTCTGTAATTCAGTTCCTGTGTAGCCAAGTTTACATTCCGTGTATTACTGATATCTTATGATGTTTCTTTTTCTGTGTGACTTATTTCAGTTAGAATCATCGTACCTGAATCCACTCATTGTGCTGCTACGGGCCTGATGACATAGATTTCACTGCTGAGTGATACTGCATTGTACGTAAGTACCACAAGTTCTTTATCCATTTTTCACTTTCTGTGATATTGAACTTGTACGGTAAACGAGGTTCTTGTAAACAGAGGCGTCCCAAACATTGGGGTGGCTGTGTCTTTTTGATTTTAATTTCCCTAAGCTATAGGACCATAAGTGGAAGTGCCCTAGGCTCTGTTGCTTTGTTTTTTAGATGTTTCAGGAAACACCATACACTTCTCCCGAGTGTCTGTTGGCAGTTTACATCCCGCCCATCAGCATAACAAGGCTCCCAGTTCTCCATGGCCTGTCCTGCCTTTCTGGATTTTACACTTTTTTCAGATGGCCCTTTTGACCGGGGGGAAGTGAGACTTCATTGTAGTGCAGATTTCCTTTGCAAGCTTGCTTGGTTGGCCAAAAAGGGCGTATGCGTTCTTTCCTGAATATATTCAGGAAAAAACGCATACGCCCTTTTTGGCCAAGTGCATCATTGTGGACGTTCTGCCTCTTTTCCTATGCTTTCAATGCAATTCCAGTCTACCTCCTGAAATCGGTTTCCTGCAATTCTGCCCCGCTTTCAAGTCCTCTTGGCAGCCTTACTTCAGTATATTTTTGGACGATAGTTGTCATTTATAACTCTGCAGGTTTGTGAATTACAGTGCCCCTGAGCTCCTTTCTTCAACTCGTTTTCTTGTGAGCTGGCCGCAACACCGCAGGATGGCTTCAGGCCCTAATCTGGTTCCGGCACGGCACGCTGAGCCTTTGGTTCTTTCCTCTTCCTGGTGGGAAATGAGAGTTAAATTTGCCCGTCCAGACACCTCCAGCTAGTCTCTCATTGGTTCTCGCTATTCCTGTTCATCTTCCGCAGAAATTGCAAACTGGGCCAAACAGGAGGTTAAAGGGACTGACTCTCCAAGTCGGGAGAGTGTTAGTAAAGCGTCTGGAATGTTGCACCCGAGTACCAGGGTACGAAAACTGAGACATATTTGAACACGTCTCCCGATCACATGGTTGATCATACTCTAGGTTCCACATGCATGTTTTAGCTGAAGGAAGAATACCTTAAACCTGGGTAGTTGAAACCCGTGGAATGGGTACCATGCAATATGACTTCAAAGGCTCTTCATTTGCTCACCGAACCTCTCCAATCCTATCACTGCTGCGTTTATGTCCCTGTACACATGCTTGATTCTCTTTCGGAGACATAGCAATCCATAGGTTTTAAGATACTTAAGAGTCAGGTACATTCTTAGGCGTTTAATATGCGGTGTTGAGTCCATTTCGTTGAGCAAGGAGTAGCTCTTGTCTATTCCATATTTGGCTTAAGGAACTTTATCTGTGCTCATTTCAATCTCTGGTTTTATGCAGCACCCCAACTCACCTTTACCCTTAAACAAGCATAAGTTGGTTTTCTAAATTTGAGACCCTGTTCTGTTCTGTAATTCAGTTCCTGTGTAGCCAAGTTGACATTCCGTGTATTACTGATATCTTATGATGTTTCTTTTTCTGTGTGACTTATTTCAGTTAGAATCATCGTACCTGAATCCACTCATTGTGCTGCTACGGGCCTGATGACATAGATTTCACTGCTGAGTGATACTGCGTTGTACGTAAGTACCACAAGTTCTTTATCCATTTTTCACTTTCTGTGATATTGAACTTATACGGTAAACGAGGTTCTTGTAAACAGAGGCGTCCCAAACTTTGGGGTGGCTGTGTCTTTTTGATTTTAATTTCCCTAAGCTATAGGACCATAAGTGGAAGTGCCCTAGGCTCTGTTGCTTTGTTTTTTAGATGTTTCAGGAAACACCATACACTTCTCCCGAGTGTCTGTTGGCAGTTTACATCCCGCCCATCAGCATAACAAGGCTCCCAGTTCTCCATGGCCTGTCCTGCCTTTCTGGATTTTACACTTTTTTCAGATGGCCCTTTTGACCGGGGGGAAGTGAGACTTCATTGTAGTGCAGATTTCCTTTGCAAGCTTGCTTGGTTGGCCAAAAAGGACGTATGCGTTCTTTCCTGAATATATTCAGGAAAAAACGCATACGCCCTTTTTGGCCAAGTGCATCATTGTGGACGTTCTGCCTCTTTTCCTATGCTTTCAATGCAATTCCAGTCTACCTCCTGAAATCGGTTTCCTGCAATTCTGCCCCGCTTTCAAGTCCTCTTGGCAGCCTTACTTCAGTATATTTTTGGACGATAGTTGTCATTTATAACTCTGCAGGTTTGTGAATTACAGTGCCCCTGAGCTCCTTTCTTCAACTCGTTTTCTTGTGAGCTGGCCGCAACACCGCAGGATGGCTTCAGGCCCTAATCTGGTTCCGGCACGGCACGCTGAGCCTTTGGTTATTTCCTCTTCCTGGTGGGAAATGAGAGTTAAATTTGCCCGTCCAGACACCTCCAGCTAGTCTCTCATTGGTTCTCGCTATTCCTGTTCATCTTCCGCAGAAATTGCAAACTGGGCCAAATAGGAGGTTAAAGGGACTGACTCTCCAAGTCGGGAGAGTGTTAGTAAAGCGTCTGGAATGTTGCACCCGAGTACCAGGGTACGAAAACTGAGACATATTTGAACACGTCTCCCGATCACATGGTTGATCATACTCTAGGTTCCACATGCATGTTTTAGCTGAAGGAAGAATACCTTAAACCTGGGTAGTTGAAACCCGTGGAATGGGTACCATGCAATATGACTTCAAAGGGTCTTCATTTGCTCACCGAACCTCTCCAATCCTATCACTGCTGCGTTTATGTCCCTGTACACATGCTTGATTCTCTTTCGGAGACATAGCAATCCATAGGTTTTAAGATACTTAAGAGTCAGGTACATTCTTAGGCGTTTAATATGCGGTGTTGAGTCCATTTCATTGAGCAAGGAGTAGCTCTTGTCTATTCCATATTTGGCTTAAGGAACTTTATCTGTGCTCATTTCAATCTCTGGTTTTATGCAGCACCCCAACTCACCTTTATCCTTAAACAAGCATAAGTTGGTTTTCTAAATTTGAGACCCTGTTCTGTTCTGTAATTCAGTTCCTGTGTAGCCAAGTTGACATTCCGTGTATTACTGATATCTTATGATGTTTCTTTTTCTGTGTGACTTATTTCAGTTAGAATCATCGTACCTGAATCCACTCATTGTGCTGCTACGGGCCTGATGGCATAGATTTCACTGCTGAGTGATACTGCATTGTACGTAAGTACCACAAGTTCTTTATCCATTTTTCACTTTCTGTGATATTGAACTTGTACGGTAAACGAGGTTCTTGTAAACAGAGGCGTCCCAAACATTGGGGTGGCTGTGTCTTTTTGATTTTAATTTCCCTAAGCTATAGGACCATAAGTGGAAGTGCCCTAGGCTCTGTTGCTTTGTTTTTTAGATGTTTCAGGAAACACCATACACTTCTCCCGAGTGTCTGTTGGCAGTTTACATCCCGCCCATCAGCATAACAAGGCTCCCAGTTCTCCATGGCCTGTCCTGCCTTTCTGGATTTTACACTTTTTTCAGATGGCCCTTTTGACCGGGGGGAAGTGAGACTTCATTGTAGTGCAGATTTCCTTTGCAAGCTTGCTTGGTTGGCCAAAAAGGGCGTATGCGTTCTTTCCTGAATATATTCAGGAAAAAACGCATACGCCCTTTTTGGCCAAGTGCATCATTGTGGACGTTCTGCCTCTTTTCCTATGCTTTCAATGCAATTCCAGTCTACCTCCTGAAATCGGTTTCCTGCAATTCTGCCCCGCTTTCAAGTCCTCTTGGCAGCCTTACTTCAGTATATTTTTGGACGATAGTTGTCATTTATAACTCTGCAGGTTTGTGAATTACAGTGCCCCTGAGCTCCTTTCTTCAACTCGTTTTCTTGTGAGCTGGCCGCAACACCGCAGGATGGCTTCAGGCCCTAATCTGGTTCCGGCACGGCACGCTGAGCCTTTGGTTATTTCCTCTTCCTGGTGGGAAATGAGAGTTAAATTTGCCCGTCCAGACACCTCCAGCTAGTCTCTCATTGGTTCTCGCTATTCCTGTTCATCTTCCGCAGAAATTGCAAACTGGGCCAAACAGGAGGTTAAAGGGACTGACTCTCCAAGTCGGGAGAGTGTTAGTAAAGCGTCTGGAATGTTGCACCCGAGTACCAGGGTACGAAAACTGAGACATATTTGAACACGTCTCCCGATCACATGGTTGATCATACTCTAGGTTCCACATGCATGTTTTAGCTGAAGGAAGAATACCTTAAACCTGGGTAGTTGAAACCCGTGGAATGGGTACCATGCAATATGACTTCAAAGGGTCTTCATTTGCTCACCGAACCTCTCCAATCCTATCACTGCTGCGTTTATGTCCCTGTACACATGCTAGATTCTCTTTCGGAGACATAGCAATCCATAGGTTTTAAGATACTTAAGAGTCAGGTACATTCTTAGGCGTTTAATATGCGGTGTTGAGTCCATTTCGTTGAGCAAGGAGTAGCTCTTGTCTATTCCATATTTGGCTTAAGGAACTTTATCTGTGCTCATTTCAATCTCTGGTTTTATGCAGCACCCCAACTCACCTTTACCCTTAAACAAGCATAAGTTGGTTTTCTAAATTTGAGACCCTGTTCTGTTCTGTAATTCAGTTCCTGTGTAGCCAAGTTGACATTCCGTGTATTACTGATATCTTATGATGTTTCTTTTTCTGTGTGACTTATTTCAGTTAGAATCATCGTACCTGAATCCACTCATTGTGCTGCTACGGGCCTGATGGCATAGATTTCACTGCTGAGTGATACTGCATTGTACGTAAGTACCACAAGTTCTTTATCCATTTTTCACTTTCTGTGATATTGAACTTGTACGGTAAACGAGGTTCTTGTAAACAGAGGCGTCCCAAACATTGGGGTGGCTGTGTCTTTTTGATTTTAATTTCCCTAAGCTATAGGACCATAAGTGGAAGTGCCCTAGGCTCTGTTGCTTTGTTTTTTAGATGTTTCAGGAAACACCATACACTTCTCCCGAGTGTCTGTTGGCAGTTTACATCCCGCCCATCAGCATAACAAGGCTCCCAGTTCTCCATGGCCTGTCCTGCCTTTCTGGATTTTACACTTTTTTCAGATGGCCCTTTTGACCGGGGGGAAGTGAGACTTCATTGTAGTGCAGATTTCCTTTGCAAGCTTGCTTGGTTGGCCAAAAAGTGCGTATGCGTTCTTTCTTGAATATATTCAGGAAAAAACGCATACGCCCTTTGTGGCCAAGTGCATCATTGTGGACGTTCTGCCTCTTTTCCTATGCTTTCAATGCAATTCCAGTCTACCTCCTGAAATCGGTTTCCTGCAATTCTGCCCCGCTTTCAAGTCCTCTTGGCAGCCTTACTTCAGTATATTTTTGGACGATAGTTGTCATTTATAACTCTGCAGGTTTGTGAATTACAGTGCCCCTGAGCTCCTTTCTTCAACTCGTTTTCTTGTGAGCTGGCCGCAACACCGCAGGATGGCTTCAGGCCCTAATCTGGTTCCGGCACGGCACGCTGAGCCTTTGGTTATTTCCTCTTCCTGGTGGGAAATGAGAGTTAAATTTGCCCGTCCAGACACCTCCAGCTAGTCTCTCATTGGTTCTCGCTATTCCTGTTCATCTTCCGCAGAAATTGCAAACTGGGCCAAACAGGAGGTTAAAGGGACTGACTCTCCAAGTCGGGAGAGTGTTAGTAAAGCGTCTGGAATGTTGCACCCGAGTACCAGGGTACGAAAACTGAGACATATTTGAACACGTCTCCCGATCACATGGTTGATCATACTCTAGGTTCCACATGCATGTTTTAGCTGAAGGAAGAATACCTTAAACCTGGGTAGTTGAAACCCGTGGAATGGGTACCATGCAATATGACTTCAAAGGGTCTTCATTTGCTCACCGAACCTCTCCAATCCTATCACTGCTGCGTTTATGTCCCTGTACACATGCTTGATTCTCTTTCGGAGACATAGCAATCCATAGGTTTTAAGATACTTAAGAGTCAGGTACATTCTTAGGCGTTTAATATGTGGTGTTGAGTCCATTTCGTTGAGCAAGGAGTAGCTCTTGTCTATTCCATATTTGGCTTAAGGAACTTTATCTGTGCTCATTTCAATCTCTGGTTTTATGCAGCACCCCAACTCACCTTTACCCTTAAACAAGCATAAGTTGGTTTTCTAAATTTGAGACCCTGTTCTGTTCTGTAATTCAGTTCCTGTGTAGCCAAGTTTACATTCCGTGTATTACTGATATCTTATGATGTTTCTTTCTCTGTGTGACTTATTTCAGTTAGAATCATCGTACCTGAATCCACTCATTGTGCTGCTACGGGCCTGATGACATAGATTTCACTGCTGAGTGATACTGCATTGTACGTAAGTACCACAAGTTCTTTATCCATTTTTCACTTTCTGTGATATTGAACTTGTACGGTAAACGAGGTTCTTGTAAACAGAGGCGTCCCAAACATTGGGGTGGCTGTGTCTTTTTGATTTTAATTTCCCTAAGCTATAGGACCATAAGTGGAAGTGCCCTAGGCTCTGTTGCTTTGTTTTTTAGATGTTTCAGGAAACACCATACACTTCTCCCGAGTGTCTGTTGGCAGTTTACATCCCGCCCATCAGCATAACAAGGCTCCCAGTTCTCCATGGCCTGTCCTGCCTTTCTGGATTTTACACTTTTTTCAGATGGCCCTTTTGACCGGGGGGAAGTGAGACTTCATTGTAGTGCAGATTTCCTTTGCAAGCTTGCTTGGTTGGCCAAAAAGGGCGTATGCGTTTTTTCCTGAATATATTCAGGAAAAAACGCATACGCCCTTTTTGGCCAAGTGCATCATTGTGGACGTTCTGCCTCTTTTCCTATGCTTTCAATGCAATTCCAGTCTACCTCCTGAAATCGGTTTCCTGCAATTCTGCCCCGCTTTCAAGTCCTCTTGGCAGCCTTACTTCAGTATATTTTTGGACGATAGTTGTCATTTATAACTCTGCAGGTTTGTGAATTACAGTGCCCCTGAGCTCCTTTCTTCAACTCGTTTTCTTGTGAGCTGGCCGCAACACCGCAGGATGGCTTCAGGCCCTAATCTGGTTCCGGCACGGCACGCTGAGCCTTTGGTTATTTCCTCTTCCTGGTGGGAAATGAGAGTTAAATTTGCCCGTCCAGACACCTCCAGCTAGTCTCTCATTGGTTCTCGCTATTCCTGTTCATCTTCCGCAGAAATTGCAAACTGGGCCAAACAGGAGGTTAAAGGGACTGACTCTCCAAGTCGGGAGAGTGTTAGTAAAGCGTCTGGAATGTTGCACCCGAGTACCAGGGTACGAAAACTGAGACATATTTGAACACGTCTCCCGATCACATGGTTGATCATACTCTAGGTTCCACATGCATGTTTTAGCTGAAGGAAGAATACCTTAAACCTGGGTAGTTGAAACCCGTGGAATGGGTACCATGCAATATGACTTCAAAGGGTCTTCATTTGCTCACCGAACCTCTCCAATCCTATCACTGCTGCGTTTATGTCCCTGTACACATGCTTGATTCTCTTTCGGAGACATAGCAATCCATAGGTTTTAAGATACTTAAGAGTCAGGTACATTCTTAGGCGTTTAATATGCGGTGTTGAGTCCATTTCGTTGAGCAAGGAGTAGCTCTTGTCTATTCCATATTTGGCTTAAGGAACTTTATCTGTGCTCATTTCAATCTCTGGTTTTATGCAGCACCCCAACTCACCTTTACCCTTAAACAAGCATAAGTTGGTTTTCTAAATTTGAGACCCTGTTCTGTTCTGTAATTCAGTTCCTGTGTAGCCAAGTTGACATTCCGTGTATTACTGATATCTTATGATGTTTCTTTTTCTGTGTGACTTATTTCAGTTAGAATCATCGTACCTGAATCCACTCATTGTGCTGCTACGGGCCTGATGGCATAGATTTCACTGCTGAGTGATACTGCATTGTACGTAAGTACCACAAGTTCTTTATCCATTTTTCACTTTCTGTGATATTGAACTTGTACGGTAAACGAGGTTCTTGTAAACAGAGGCGTCCCAAACATTGGGGTGGCTGTGTCTTTTTGATTTTAATTTCCCTAAGCTATAGGACCATAAGTGGAAGTGCCCTAGGCTCTGTTGCTTTGTTTTTTAGATGTTTCAGGAAACACCATACACTTCTCCCGAGTGTCTGTTGGCAGTTTACATCCCGCCCATCAGCATAACAAGGCTCCCAGTTCTCCATGGCCTGTCCTGCCTTTCTGGATTTTACACTTTTTTCAGATGGCCCTTTTGACCGGGGGGAAGTGAGACTTCATTGTAGTGCAGATTTCCTTTGCAAGCTTGCTTGGTTGGCCAAAAAGGGCGTATGCGTTTTTTCCTGAATATATTCAGGAAAAAACGCATACGCCCTTTTTGGCCAAGTGCATCATTGTGGACGTTCTGCCTCTTTTCCTATGCTTTCAATGCAATTCCAGTCTACCTCCTGAAATCGGTTTCCTGCAATTCTGCCCCGCTTTCAAGTCCTCTTGGCAGCCTTACTTCAGTATATTTTTGGACGATAGTTGTCATTTATAACTCTGCAGGTTTGTGAATTACAGTGCCCCTGAGCTCCTTTCTTCAACTCGTTTTCTTGTGAGCTGGCCGCAACACCGCAGGATGGCTTCAGGCCCTAATCTGGTTCCGGCACGGCACGCTGAGCCTTTGGTTATTTCCTCTTCCTGGTGGGAAATGAGAGTTAAATTTGCCCGTCCAGACACCTCCAGCTAGTCTCTCATTGGTTCTCGCTATTCCTGTTCATCTTCCGCAGAAATTGCAAACTGGGCCAAACAGGAGGTTAAAGGGACTGACTCTCCAAGTCGGGAGAGTGTTAGTAAAGCGTCTGGAATGTTGCACCCGAGTACCAGGGTACGAAAACTGAGACATATTTGAACACGTCTCCCGATCACATGGTTGATCATACTCTAGGTTCCACATGCATGTTTTAGCTGAAGGAAGAATACCTTAAACCTGGGTAGTTGAAACCCGTGGAATGGGTACCATGCAATATGACTTCAAAGGGTCTTCATTTGCTCACCGAACCTCTCCAATCCTATCACTGCTGCGTTTATGTCCCTGTACACATGCTTGATTCTCTTTCGGAGACATAGCAATCCATAGGTTTTAAGATACTTAAGAGTCAGGTACATTCTTAGGCGTTTAATATGCGGTGTTGAGTCCATTTCGTTGAGCAAGGAGTAGCTCTTGTCTATTCCATATTTGGCTTAAGGAACTTTATCTGTGCTCATTTCAATCTCTGGTTTTATGCAGCACCCCAACTCACCTTTACCCTTAAACAAGCATAAGTTGGTTTTCTAAATTTGAGACCCTGTTCTGTTCTGTAATTCAGTTCCTGTGTAGCCAAGTTGACATTCCGTGTATTACTGATATCTTATGATGTTTCTTTTTCTGTGTGACTTATTTCAGTTAGAATCATCGTACCTGAATCCACTCATTGTGCTGCTACGGGCCTGATGGCATAGATTTCACTGCTGAGTGATACTGCATTGTACGTAAGTACCACAAGTTCTTTATCCATTTTTCACTTTCTGTGATATTGAACTTGTACGGTAAACGAGGTTCTTGTAAACAGAGGCGTCCCAAACATTGGGGTGGCTGTGTCTTTTTGATTTTAATTTCCCTAAGCTATAGGACCATAAGTGGAAGTGCCCTAGGCTCTGTTGCTTTGTTTTTTAGATGTTTCAGGAAACACCATACACTTCTCCCGAGTGTCTGTTGGCAGTTTACATCCCGCCCATCAGCATAACAAGGCTCCCAGTTCTCCATGGCCTGTCCTGCCTTTCTGGATTTTACACTTTTTTCAGATGGCCCTTTTGACCGGGGGGAAGTGAGACTTCATTGTAGTGCAGATTTCCTTTGCAAGCTTGCTTGGTTGGCCAAAAAGGGCGTATGCGTTCTTTCTTGAATATATTCAGGAAAAAACGCATACGCCCTTTTTGGCCAAGTGCATCATTGTGGACTTTCTGCCTCTTTTCCTATGCTTTCAATGCAATTCCAGTCTACCTCCTGAAATCGGTTTCCTGCAATTCTGCCCCGCTTTCAAGTCCTCTTGGCAGCCTTACTTCAGTATATTTTTGGACGATAGTTGTCATTTATAACTCTGCAGGTTTGTGAATTACAGTGCCCCTGAGCTCCTTTCTTCAACTCGTTTTCTTGTGAGCTGGCCGCAACACCGCAGGATGGCTTCAGGCCCTAATCTGGTTCCGGCACGGCACGCTGAGCCTTTGGTTATTTCCTCTTCCTGGTGGGAAATGAGAGTTAAATTTGCCCGTCCAGACACCTCCAGCTAGTCTCTCATTGGTTCTCGCTATTCCTGTTCATCTTCCGCAGAAATTGCAAACTGGGCCAAACAGGAGGTTAAAGGGACTGACTCTCCAAGTCGGGAGAGTGTTAGTAAAGCGTCTGGAATGTTGCACCCGAGTACCAGGGTACGAAAACTGAGACATATTTGAACACGTCTCCCGATCACATGGTTGATCATACTCTAGGTTCCACATGCATGTTTTAGCTGAAGGAAAAATACCTTAAACCTGGGTAGTTGAAACCCGTGGAATGGGTACCATGCAATATGACTTCAAAGGGTCTTCATTTGCTCACCGAACCTCTCCAATCCTATCACTGCTGCGTTTATGTCCCTGTACACATGCTTGATTCTCTTTCGGAGACATAGCAATCCATAGGTTTTAAGATACTTAAGAGTCAGGTACATTCTTAGGCGTTTAATATGCGGTGTTGAGTCCATTTCGTTGAGCAAGGAGTAGCTCTTGTCTATTCCATATTTGGCTTAAGGAACTTTATCTGTGCTCATTTCAATCTCTGGTTTTACGCAGCACCCCAACTCACCTTTACCCTTAAACAAGCATAAGTTGGTTTTCTAAATTTGAGACCCTGTTCTGTTCTGTAATTCAGTTCCGGTGTAGCCAAGTTGACATTCCGTGTATTACTGATATCGTATGATGTTTCTTTTTCTGTGTGACTTATTTCAGTTAGAATCATCGTACCTGAATCCACTCATTGTGCTGCTACGGGCCTGATGACATAGATTTCACTGCTGAGTGATACTGCATTGTACGTAAGTACCACAAGTTCTTTATCCATTTTTCACTTTCTGTGATATTGAACTTGTACGGTAAACGAGGTTCTTGTAAACAGAGGCGTCCCAAACATTGGGGTGGCTGTGTCTTTTTGATTTTAATTTCCCTAAGCTATAGGACCATAAGTGGAAGTGCCCTAGGCTCTGTTGCTTTGTTTTTTAGATGTTTCAGGAAACACCATACACTTCTCCCGAGTGTCTGTTGGCAGTTTACATCCCGCCCATCAGCATAACAAGGCTCCCAGTTCTCCATGGCCTGTCCTGCCTTTCTGGATTTTACACTTTTTTCAGATGGCCCTTTTGACCGGGGGGAAGTGAGACTTCATTGTAGTGCAGATTTCCTTTGCAAGCTTGCTTGGTTGGCCAAAAAGGGCGTATGCGTTCTTTCCTGAATATATTCAGGAAAAAACGCATACGCCCTTTTTGGCCAAGTGCATCATTGTGGACGTTCTGCCTCTTTTCCTATGCTTTCAATGCAATTCCAGTCTACCTCCTGAAATCGGTTTCCTGCAATTCTGCCCCGCTTTCAAGTCCTCTTGGCAGCCTTACTTCAGTATATTTTTGGACGATAGTTGTCATTTATAACTCTGCAGGTTTGTGAATTACAGTGCCCCTGAGCTCCTTTCTTCAACTCGTTTTCTTGTGAGCTGGCCGCAACACCGCAGGATGGCTTCAGGCCCTAATCTGGTTCCGGCACGGCACGCTGAGCCTTTGGTTATTTCCTCTTCCTGGTGGGAAATGAGAGTTAAATTTGCCCGTCCAGACACCTCCAGCTAGTCTCTCATTGGTTCTCGCTATTCCTGTTCATCTTCCGCAGAAATTGCAAACTGGGCCAAACAGGAGGTTAAAGGGACTGACTCTCCAAGTCGGGAGAGTGTTAGTAAAGCGTCTGGAATGTTGCACCCGAGTACCAGGGTACGAAAACTGAGACATATTTGAACACGTCTCCCGATCACATGGTTGATCATACTCTAGGTTCCACATGCATGTTTTAGCTGAAGGAAGAATACCTTAAACCTGGGTAGTTGAAACCCGTGGAATGGGTACCATGCAATATGACTTCAAAGGGTCTTCATTTGCTCACCGAACCTCTCCAATCCTATCACTGCTGCGTTTATGTCCCTGTACACATGCTAGATTCTCTTTCGGAGACATAGCAATCCATAGGTTTTAAGATACTTAAGAGTCAGGTACATTCTTAGGCGTTTAATATGCGGTGTTGAGTCCATTTCGTTGAGCAAGGAGTAGCTCTTGTCTATTCCATATTTGGCTTAAGGAACTTTATCTGTGCTCATTTCAATCTCTGGTTTTATGCAGCACCCCAACTCACCTTTACCCTTAAACAAGCATAAGTTGGTTTTCTAAATTTGAGACCCTGTTCTGTTCTGTAATTCAGTTCCTGTGTAGCCAAGTTGACATTCCGTGTATTACTGATATCTTATGATGTTTCTTTTTCTGTGTGACTTATTTCAGTTAGAATCATCGTACCTGAATCCACTCATTGTGCTGCTACGGGCCTGATGGCATAGATTTCACTGCTGAGTGATACTGCATTGTACGTAAGTACCACAAGTTCTTTATCCATTTTTCACTTTCTGTGATATTGAACTTGTACGGTAAACGAGGTTCTTGTAAACAGAGGCGTCCCAAACATTGGGGTGGCTGTGTCTTTTTGATTTTAATTTCCCTAAGCTATAGGACCATAAGTGGAAGTGCCCTAGGCTCTGTTGCTTTGTTTTTTAGATGTTTCAGGAAACACCATACACTTCTCCCGAGTGTCTGTTGGCAGTTTACATCCCGCCCATCAGCATAACAAGGCTCCCAGTTCTCCATGGCCTGTCCTGCCTTTCTGGATTTTACACTTTTTTCAGATGGCCCTTTTGACCGGGGGGAAGTGAGACTTCATTGTAGTGCAGATTTCCTTTGCAAGCTTGCTTGGTTGGCCAAAAAGTGCGTATGCGTTCTTTCTTGAATATATTCAGGAAAAAACGCATACGCCCTTTGTGGCCAAGTGCATCATTGTGGACGTTCTGCCTCTTTTCCTATGCTTTCAATGCAATTCCAGTCTACCTCCTGAAATCGGTTTCCTGCAATTCTGCCCCGCTTTCAAGTCCTCTTGGCAGCCTTACTTCAGTATATTTTTGGACGATAGTTGTCATTTATAACTCTGCAGGTTTGTGAATTACAGTGCCCCTGAGCTCCTTTCTTCAACTCGTTTTCTTGTGAGCTGGCCGCAACACTGCAGGATGGCTTCAGGCCCTAATCTGGTTCCGGCACGGCACGCTGAGCCTTTGGTTATTTCCTCTTCCTGGTGGGAAATGAGAGTTAAATTTGCCCGTCCAGACACCTCCAGCTAGTCTCTCATTGGTTCTCGCTATTCCTGTTCATCTTCCGCAGAAATTGCAAACTGGGCCAAACAGGAGGTTAAAGGGACTGACTCTCCAAGTCGGGAGAGTGTTAGTAAAGCGTCTGGAATGTTGCACCCGAGTACCAGGGTACGAAAACTGAGACATATTTGAACACGTCTCCCGATCACATGGTTGATCATACTCTAGGTTCCACATGCATGTTTTAGCTGAAGGAAGAATACCTTAAACCTGGGTAGTTGAAACCCGTGGAATGGGTACCATGCAATATGACTTCAAAGGGTCTTCATTTGCTCACCGAACCTCTCCAATCCTATCACTGCTGCGTTTATGTCCCTGTACACATGCTTGATTCTCTTTCGGAGACATAGCAATCCATAGGTTTTAAGATACTTAAGAGTCAGGTACATTCTTAGGCGTTTAATATGTGGTGTTGAGTCCATTTCGTTGAGCAAGGAGTAGCTCTTGTCTATTCCATATTTGGCTTAAGGAACTTTATCTGTGCTCATTTCAATCTCTGGTTTTATGCAGCACCCCAACTCACCTTTACCCTTAAACAAGCATAAGTTGGTTTTCTAAATTTGAGACCCTGTTCTGTTCTGTAATTCAGTTCCTGTGTAGCCAAGTTTACATTCCGTGTATTACTGATATCTTATGATGTTTCTTTCTCTGTGTGACTTATTTCAGTTAGAATCATCGTACCTGAATCCACTCATTGTGCTGCTACGGGCCTGATGACATAGATTTCACTGCTGAGTGATACTGCATTGTACGTAAGTACCACAAGTTCTTTATCCATTTTTCACTTTCTGTGATATTGAACTTGTACGGTAAACGAGGTTCTTGTAAACAGAGGCGTCCCAAACATTGGGGTGGCTGTGTCTTTTTGATTTTAATTTCCCTAAGCTATAGGACCATAAGTGGAAGTGCCCTAGGCTCTGTTGCTTTGTTTTTTAGATGTTTCAGGAAACACCATACACTTCTCCCGAGTGTCTGTTGGCAGTTTACATCCCGCCCATCAGCATAACAAGGCTCCCAGTTCTCCATGGCCTGTCCTGCCTTTCTGGATTTTACACTTTTTTCAGATGGCCCTTTTGACCGGGGGGAAGTGAGACTTCATTGTAGTGCAGATTTCCTTTGCAAGCTTGCTTGGTTGGCCAAAAAGGGCGTATGCGTTTTTTCCTGAATATATTCAGGAAAAAACGCATACGCCCTTTTTGGCCAAGTGCATCATTGTGGACGTTCTGCCTCTTTTCCTATGCTTTCAATGCAATTCCAGTCTACCTCCTGAAATCGGTTTCCTGCAATTCTGCCCCGCTTTCAAGTCCTCTTGGCAGCCTTACTTCAGTATATTTTTGGACGATAGTTGTCATTTATAACTCTGCAGGTTTGTGAATTACAGTGCCCCTGAGCTCCTTTCTTCAACTCGTTTTCTTGTGAGCTGGCCGCAACACCGCAGGATGGCTTCAGGCCCTAATCTGGTTCCGGCACGGCACGCTGAGCCTTTGGTTATTTCCTCTTCCTGGTGGGAAATGAGAGTTAAATTTGCCCGTCCAGACACCTCCAGCTAGTCTCTCATTGGTTCTCGCTATTCCTGTTCATCTTCCGCAGAAATTGCAAACTGGGCCAAACAGGAGGTTAAAGGGACTGACTCTCCAAGTCGGGAGAGTGTTAGTAAAGCGTCTGGAATGTTGCACCCGAGTACCAGGGTACGAAAACTGAGACATATTTGAACACGTCTCCCGATCACATGGTTGATCATACTCTAGGTTCCACATGCATGTTTTAGCTGAAGGAAGAATACCTTAAACCTGGGTAGTTGAAACCCGTGGAATGGGTACCATGCAATATGACTTCAAAGGGTCTTCATTTGCTCACCGAACCTCTCCAATCCTATCACTGCTGCGTTTATGTCCCTGTACACATGCTTGATTCTCTTTCGGAGACATAGCAATCCATAGGTTTTAAGATACTTAAGAGTCAGGTACATTCTTAGGCGTTTAATATGCGGTGTTGAGTCCATTTCGTTGAGCAAGGAGTAGCTCTTGTCTATTCCATATTTGGCTTAAGGAACTTTATCTGTGCTCATTTCAATCTCTGGTTTTATGCAGCACCCCAACTCACCTTTACCCTTAAACAAGCATAAGTTGGTTTTCTAAATTTGAGACCCTGTTCTGTTCTGTAATTCAGTTCCTGTGTAGCCAAGTTGACATTCCGTGTATTACTGATATCTTATGATGTTTCTTTTTCTGTGTGACTTATTTCAGTTAGAATCATCGTACCTGAATCCACTCATTGTGCTGCTACGGGCCTGATGGCATAGATTTCACTGCTGAGTGATACTGCATTGTACGTAAGTACCACAAGTTCTTTATCCATTTTTCACTTTCTGTGATATTGAACTTGTACGGTAAACGAGGTTCTTGTAAACAGAGGCGTCCCAAACATTGGGGTGGCTGTGTCTTTTTGATTTTAATTTCCCTAAGCTATAGGACCATAAGTGGAAGTGCCCTAGGCTCTGTTGCTTTGTTTTTTAGATGTTTCAGGAAACACCATACACTTCTCCCGAGTGTCTGTTGGCAGTTTACATCCCGCCCATCAGCATAACAAGGCTCCCAGTTCTCCATGGCCTGTCCTGCCTTTCTGGATTTTACACTTTTTTCAGATGGCCCTTTTGACCGGGGGGAAGTGAGACTTCATTGTAGTGCAGATTTCCTTTGCAAGCTTGCTTGGTTGGCCAAAAAGGGCGTATGCGTTTTTTCCTGAATATATTCAGGAAAAAACGCATACGCCCTTTTTGGCCAAGTGCATCATTGTGGACGTTCTGCCTCTTTTCCTATGCTTTCAATGCAATTCCAGTCTACCTCCTGAAATCGGTTTCCTGCAATTCTGCCCCGCTTTCAAGTCCTCTTGGCAGCCTTACTTCAGTATATTTTTGGACGATAGTTGTCATTTATAACTCTGCAGGTTTGTGAATTACAGTGCCCCTGAGCTCCTTTCTTCAACTCGTTTTCTTGTGAGCTGGCCGCAACACCGCAGGATGGCTTCAGGCCCTAATCTGGTTCCGGCACGGCACGCTGAGCCTTTGGTTATTTCCTCTTCCTGGTGGGAAATGAGAGTTAAATTTGCCCGTCCAGACACCTCCAGCTAGTCTCTCATTGGTTCTCGCTATTCCTGTTCATCTTCCGCAGAAATTGCAAACTGGGCCAAACAGGAGGTTAAAGGGACTGACTCTCCAAGTCGGGAGAGTGTTAGTAAAGCGTCTGGAATGTTGCACCCGAGTACCAGGGTACGAAAACTGAGACATATTTGAACACGTCTCCCGATCACATGGTTGATCATACTCTAGGTTCCACATGCATGTTTTAGCTGAAGGAAGAATACCTTAAACCTGGGTAGTTGAAACCCGTGGAATGGGTACCATGCAATATGACTTCAAAGGGTCTTCATTTGCTCACCGAACCTCTCCAATCCTATCACTGCTGCGTTTATGTCCCTGTACACATGCTTGATTCTCTTTCGGAGACATAGCAATCCATAGGTTTTAAGATACTTAAGAGTCAGGTACATTCTTAGGCGTTTAATATGCGGTGTTGAGTCCATTTCGTTGAGCAAGGAGTAGCTCTTGTCTATTCCATATTTGGCTTAAGGAACTTTATCTGTGCTCATTTCAATCTCTGGTTTTATGCAGCACCCCAACTCACCTTTACCCTTAAACAAGCATAAGTTGGTTTTCTAAATTTGAGACCCTGTTCTGTTCTGTAATTCAGTTCCTGTGTAGCCAAGTTGACATTCCGTGTATTACTGATATCTTATGATGTTTCTTTTTCTGTGTGACTTATTTCAGTTAGAATCATCGTACCTGAATCCACTCATTGTGCTGCTACGGGCCTGATGGCATAGATTTCACTGCTGAGTGATACTGCATTGTACGTAAGTACCACAAGTTCTTTATCCATTTTTCACTTTCTGTGATATTGAACTTGTACGGTAAACGAGGTTCTTGTAAACAGAGGCGTCCCAAACATTGGGGTGGCTGTGTCTTTTTGATTTTAATTTCCCTAAGCTATAGGACCATAAGTGGAAGTGCCCTAGGCTCTGTTGCTTTGTTTTTTAGATGTTTCAGGAAACACCATACACTTCTCCCGAGTGTCTGTTGGCAGTTTACATCCCGCCCATCAGCATAACAAGGCTCCCAGTTCTCCATGGCCTGTCCTGCCTTTCTGGATTTTACACTTTTTTCAGATGGCCCTTTTGACCGGGGGGAAGTGAGACTTCATTGTAGTGCAGATTTCCTTTGCAAGCTTGCTTGGTTGGCCAAAAAGGGCGTATGCGTTCTTTCTTGAATATATTCAGGAAAAAACGCATACGCCCTTTTTGGCCAAGTGCATCATTGTGGACTTTCTGCCTCTTTTCCTATGCTTTCAATGCAATTCCAGTCTACCTCCTGAAATCGGTTTCCTGCAATTCTGCCCCGCTTTCAAGTCCTCTTGGCAGCCTTACTTCAGTATATTTTTGGACGATAGTTGTCATTTATAACTCTGCAGGTTTGTGAATTACAGTGCCCCTGAGCTCCTTTCTTCAACTCGTTTTCTTGTGAGCTGGCCGCAACACCGCAGGATGGCTTCAGGCCCTAATCTGGTTCCGGCACGGCACGCTGAGCCTTTGGTTATTTCCTCTTCCTGGTGGGAAATGAGAGTTAAATTTGCCCGTCCAGACACCTCCAGCTAGTCTCTCATTGGTTCTCGCTATTCCTGTTCATCTTCCGCAGAAATTGCAAACTGGGCCAAACAGGAGGTTAAAGGGACTGACTCTCCAAGTCGGGAGAGTGTTAGTAAAGCGTCTGGAATGTTGCACCCGAGTACCAGGGTACGAAAACTGAGACATATTTGAACACGTCTCCCGATCACATGGTTGATCATACTCTAGGTTCCACATGCATGTTTTAGCTGAAGGAAAAATACCTTAAACCTGGGTAGTTGAAACCCGTGGAATGGGTACCATGCAATATGACTTCAAAGGGTCTTCATTTGCTCACCGAACCTCTCCAATCCTATCACTGCTGCGTTTATGTCCCTGTACACATGCTTGATTCTCTTTCGGAGACATAGCAATCCATAGGTTTTAAGATACTTAAGAGTCAGGTACATTCTTAGGCGTTTAATATGCGGTGTTGAGTCCATTTCGTTGAGCAAGGAGTAGCTCTTGTCTATTCCATATTTGGCTTAAGGAACTTTATCTGTGCTCATTTCAATCTCTGGTTTTACGCAGCACCCCAACTCACCTTTACCCTTAAACAAGCATAAGTTGGTTTTCTAAATTTGAGACCCTGTTCTGTTCTGTAATTCAGTTCCGGTGTAGCCAAGTTGACATTCCGTGTATTACTGATATCGTATGATGTTTCTTTTTCTGTGTGACTTATTTCAGTTAGAATCATCGTACCTGAATCCACTCATTGTGCTGCTACGGGCCTGATGACATAGATTTCACTGCTGAGTGATACTGCATTGTACGTAAGTACCACAAGTTCTTTATCCATTTTTCACTTTCTGTGATATTGAACTTGTACGGTAAACGAGGTTCTTGTAAACAGAGGCGTCCCAAACATTGGGGTGGCTGTGTCTTTTTGATTTTAATTTCCCTAAGCTATAGGACCATAAGTGGAAGTGCCCTAGGCTCTGTTGCTTTGTTTTTTAGATGTTTCAGGAAACACCATACACTTCTCCCGAGTGTCTGTTGGCAGTTTACATCCCGCCCATCAGCATAACAAGGCTCCCAGTTCTCCATGGCCTGTCCTGCCTTTCTGGATTTTACACTTTTTTCAGATGGCCCTTTTGACCGGGGGGAAGTGAGACTTCATTGTAGTGCAGATTTCCTTTGCAAGCTTGCTTGGTTGGCCAAAAAGGGCGTATGCGTTCTTTCCTGAATATATTCAGGAAAAAACGCATACGCCCTTTTTGGCCAAGTGCATCATTGTGGACGTTCTGCCTCTTTTCCTATGCTTTCAATGCAATTCCAGTCTACCTCCTGAAATCGGTTTCCTGCAATTCTGCCCCGCTTTCAAGTCCTCTTGGCAGCCTTACTTCAGTATATTTTTGGACGATAGTTGTCATTTATAACTCTGCAGGTTTGTGAATTACAGTGCCCCTGAGCTCCTTTCTTCAACTCGTTTTCTTGTGAGCTGGCCGCAACACCGCAGGATGGCTTCAGGCCCTAATCTGGTTCCGGCACGGCACGCTGAGCCTTTGGTTATTTCCTCTTCCTGGTGGGAAATGAGAGTTAAATTTGCCCGTCCAGACACCTCCAGCTAGTCTCTCATTGGTTCTCGCTATTCCTGTTCATCTTCCGCAGAAATTGCAAACTGGGCCAAACAGGAGGTTAAAGGGACTGACTCTCCAAGTCGGGAGAGTGTTAGTAAAGCGTCTGGAATGTTGCACCCGAGTACCAGGGTACGAAAACTGAGACATATTTGAACACGTCTCCCGATCACATGGTTGATCATACTCTAGGTTCCACATGCATGTTTTAGCTGAAGGAAGAATACCTTAAACCTGGGTAGTTGAAACCCGTGGAATGGGTACCATGCAATATGACTTCAAAGGGTCTTCATTTGCTCACCGAACCTCTCCAATCCTATCACTGCTGCGTTTATGTCCCTGTACACATGCTTGATTCTCTTTCGGAGACATAGCAATCCATAGGTTTTAAGATACTTAAGAGTCAGGTACATTCTTAGGCGTTTAATATGCGGTGTTGAGTCCATTTCGTTGAGCAAGGAGTAGCTCTTGTCTATTCCATATTTGGCTTAAGGAACTTTATCTGTGCTCATTTCAATCTCTGGTTTTATGCAGCACCCCAACTCACCTTTACCCTTAAACAAGCATAAGTTGGTTTTCTAAATTTGAGACCCTGTTCTGTTCTGTAATTCAGTTCCTGTGTAGCCAAGTTGACATTCCGTGTATTACTGATATCTTATGATGTTTCTTTTTCTGTGTGACTTATTTCAGTTAGAATCATCGTACCTGAATCCACTCATTGTGCTGCTACGGGCCTGATGACATAGATTTCACTGCTGAGTGATACTGCATTGTACGTAAGTACCACAAGTTCTTTATCCATTTTTCACTTTCTGTGATATTGAACTTGTACGGTAAACGAGGTTCTTGTAAACAGAGGCGTCCCAAACTTTGGGGTGGCTGTGTCTTTTTGATTTTAATTTCCCTAAGCTATAGGACCATAAGTGAAAGTGGCCTAGGCTCTGTTGCTTTGTTTTTTAGATGTTTCAGGAAACACCATACACTTCTCCCGAGTGTCTGTTGGCAGTTTACATCCCGCCCATCAGCATAACAAGGCTCCCAGTTCTCCATGGCCTGTCCTGCCTTTCTGGATTTTACACTTTTTTCAGATGGCCCTTTTGACCGGGGGGAAGTGAGACTTCATTGTAGTGCAGATTTCCTTTGCAAGCTTGCTTGGTTGGCCAAAAAGGGCGTATGCGTTTTTTCCTGAATATATTCAGGAAAAAACGCATACGCCCTTTTTGGCCAAGTGCATCATTGTGGACGTTCTGCCTCTTTTCCTATGCTTTCAATGCAATTCCAGTCTACCTCCTGAAATCGGTTTCCTGCAATTCTGCCCCGCTTTCAAGTCCTCTTGGCAGCCTTACTTCAGTATATTTTTGGACGATAGTTGTCATTTATAACTCTGCAGGTTTGTGAATTACAGTGCCCCTGAGCTCCTTTCTTCAACTCGTTTTCTTGTGAGCTGGCCGCAACACCGCAGGATGGCTTCAGGCCCTAATCTGGTTCCGGCACGGCACGCTGAGCCTTTGGTTATTTCCTCTTCCTGGTGGGAAATGAGAGTTAAATTTGCCCGTCCAGACACCTCCAGCTAGTCTCTCATTGGTTCTCGCTATTCCTGTTCATCTTCCGCAGAAATTGCAAACTGGGCCAAACAGGAGGTTAAAGGGACTGACTCTCCAAGTCGGGAGAGTGTTAGTAAAGCGTCTAGAATGTTGCACCCGAGTACCAGGGTACGAAAACTGAGACATATTTGAACACGTCTCCCGATCACATGGTTGATCATACTCTAGGTTCCACATGCATGTTTTAGCTGAAGGAAGAATACCTTAAACCTGGGTAGTTGAAACCCGTGGAATGGGTACCATGCAATATGACTTCAAAGGGTCTTCATTTGCTCACCGAACCTCTCCAATCCTATCACTGCTGCGTTTATGTCCCTGTACACATGCTTGATTCTCTTTCGGAGACATAGCAATCCATAGGTTTTAAGATACTTAAGAGTCAGGTACATTCTTAGGCGTTTAATATGCGGTGTTGAGTCCATTTCGTTGAGCAAGGAGTAGCTCTTGTCTATTCCATATTTGGCTTAAGGAACTTTATCTGTGCTCATTTCAATCTCTGGTTTTATGCAGCACCCCAACTCACCTTTACCCTTAAACAAGCATAAGTTGGTTTTCTAAATTTGAGACCCTGTTCTGTTCTGTAATTCAGTTCCTGTGTAGCCAAGTTGACATTCCGTGTATTACTGATATCGTATGATGTTTCTTTTTCTGTGTGACTTATTTCAGTTAGAATCATCGTACCTGAATCCACTCATTGTGCTGCTATGGGCCTGATGACATAGATTTCACTGCTGAGTGATACTGCATTGTACGTAAGTACCACAAGTTCTTTATCCATTTTTCACTTTCTGTGATATTGAACTTGTACGGTAAACGAGGTTCTTGTAAACAGAGGCGTCCCAAACTTTGGGGTGGCTGTGTCTTTTTGATTTTAATTTCCCTAAGCTATAGGACCATAAGTGGAAGTGCCCTAGGCTCTGTTGCTTTGTTTTTTAGATGTTTCAGGAAACACCATACACTTCTCCCGAGTGTCTGTTGGCAGTTTACATCCCGCCCATCAGCATAACAAGGCTCCCAGTTCTCCATGGCCTGTCCTGCCTTTCTGGATTTTACACTTTTTTCAGATGGCCCTTTTGACCGGGGGGAAGTGAGACTTCATTGTAGTGCAGATTTCCTTTGCAAGCTTGCTTGGTTGGCCAAAAAGGGCGTATGCGTTCTTTCCTGAATATATTCAGGAAAAAACGCATACGCCCTTTTTGGCCAAGTGCATCATTGTGGACGTTCTGCCTCTTTTCCTATGCTTTCAATGCAATTCCAGTCTACCTCCTGAAATCGGTTTCCTGCAATTCTGCCCCGCTTTCAAGTCCTCTTGGCAGCCTTACTTCAGTATATTTTTGGACGATAGTTGTCATTTATAACTCTGCAGGTTTGTGAATTACAGTGCCCCTGAGCTCCTTTCTTCAACTCGTTTTCTTGTGAGCTGGCCGCAACACCGCAGGATGGCTTCAGGCCCTAATCTGGTTCCGGCACGGCACGCTGAGCCTTTGGTTATTTCCTCTTCCTGGTGGGAAATGAGAGTTAAATTTGCCCGTCCAGACACCTCCAGCTAGTCTCTCATTGGTTCTCGCTATTCCTGTTCATCTTCCGCAGAAATTGCAAACTGGGCCAAACAGGAGGTTAAAGGGACTGACTCTCCAAGTCGGGAGAGTGTTAGTAAAGCGTCTGGAATGTTGCACCCGAGTACCAGGGTACGAAAACTGAGACATATTTGAACACGTCTCCCGATCACATGGTTGATCATACTCTAGGTTCCACATGCATGTTTTAGCTGAAGGAAGAATACCTTAAACCTGGGTAGTTGAAACCCGTGGAATGGGTACCATGCAATATGACTTCAAAGGGTCTTCATTTGCTCACCGAACCTCTCCAATCCTATCACTGCTGCGTTTATGTCCCTGTACACATGCTTGATTCTCTTTCGGAGACATAGCAATCCATAGGTTTTAAGATACTTAAGAGTCAGGTACATTCTTAGGCGTTTAATATGCGGTGTTGAGTCCATTTCGTTGAGCAAGGAGTAGCTCTTGTCTATTCCATATTTGGCTTAAGGAACTTTATCTGTGCTCATTTCAATCTCTGGTTTTATGCAGCACCCCAACTCACCTTTACCCTTAAACAAGCATAAGTTGGTTTTCTAAATTTGAGACCCTGTTCTGTTCTGTAATTCAGTTCCTGTGTAGCCAAGTTGACATTCCGTGTATTACTGATATCGTATGATGTTTCTTTTTCTGTGTGACTTATTTCAGTTAGAATCATCGTACCTGAATCCACTCATTGTGCTGCTACGGGCCTGATGACATAGATTTCACTGCTGAGTGATACTGCATTGTACGTAAGTACCACAAGTTCTTTATCCATTTTTCACTTTCTGTGATATTGAACTTGTACGGTAAACGAGGTTCTTGTAAACAGAGGCGTCCCAAACATTGGGGTGGCTGTGTCTTTTTGATTTTAATTTCCCTAAGCTATAGGACCATAAGTGGAAGTGCCCTAGGCTCTGTTGCTTTGTTTTTTAGATGTTTCAGGAAACACCATACACTTCTCCCGAGTGTCTGTTGGCAGTTTACATCCCGCCCATCAGCATAACAAGGCTCCCAGTTCTCCATGGCCTGTCCTGCCTTTCTGGATTTTACACTTTTTTCAGATGGCCCTTTTGACCGGGGGGAAGTGAGACTTCATTGTAGTGCAGATTTCCTTTGCAAGCTTGCTTGGTTGGCCAAAAAGGGCGTATGCGTTCTTTCCTGAATATATTCAGGAAAAAACGCATACGCCCTTTTTGGCCAAGTGCATCATTGTGGACGTTCTGCCTCTTTTCCTATGCTTTCAATGCAATTCCAGTCTACCTCCTGAAATCGGTTTCCTGCAATTCTGCCCCGCTTTCAAGTCCTCTTGGCAGCCTTACTTCAGTATATTTTTGGACGATAGTTGTCATTTATAACTCTGCAGGTTTGTGAATTACAGTGCCCCTGAGCTCCTTTCTTCAACTCGTTTTCTTGTGAGCTGGCCGCAACACCGCAGGATGGCTTCAGGCCCTAATCTGGTTCCGGCACGGCACGCTGAGCCTTTGGTTATTTCCTCTTCCTGGTGGGAAATGAGAGTTAAATTTGCCCGTCCAGACACCTCCAGCTAGTCTCTCATTGGTTCTCGCTATTCCTGTTCATCTTCTGCAGAAATTGCAAACTGGGCCAAACAGGAGGTTAAAGGGACTGACTCTCCAAGTCGGGAGAGTGTTAGTAAAGCGTCTGGAATGTTGCACCCGAGTACCAGGGTACGAAAACTGAGACATATTTGAACACGTCTCCCGATCACATGGTTGATCATACTCTAGGTTCCACATGCATGTTTTAGCTGAAGGAAGAATACCTTAAACCTGGGTAGTTGAAACCCGTGGAATGGGTACCATGCAATATGACTTCAAAGGGTCTTCATTTGCTCACCGAACCTCTCCAATCCTATGACTGCTGCGTTTATGTCCCTGTACACATGCTTGATTCTCTTTCGGAGACATAGCAATCCATAGGTTTTAAGATACTTAAGAGTCAGGTACATTCTTAGGCGTTTAATATGCGGTGTTGAGTCCATTTCGTTGAGCAAGGAGTAGCTCTTGTCTATTCCATATTTGGCTTAAGGAACTTTATCTGTGCTCATTTCAATCTCTGGTTTTATGCAGCACCCCAACTCACCTTTACCCTTAAACAAGCATAAGTTGGTTTTCTAAATTTGAGACCCTGTTCTGTTCTGTAATTCAGTTCCTGTGTAGCCAAGTTGACATTCCGTGTATTACTGATATCGTATGATGTTTCTTTTTCTGTGTGACTTATTTCAGTTAGAATCATCGTACCTGAATCCACTCATTGTGCTGCTACGGGCCTGATGACATAGATTTCACTGCTGAGTGATACTGCATTGTACGTAAGTAGCACAAGTTCTTTATCCATTTTTCACTTTCTGTGATATTGAACTTGTACGGTAAACGAGGTTCTTGTAAACAGAGGCGTCCCAAACATTGGGGTGGCTGTGTCTTTTTGATTTTAATTTCCCTAAGCTATAGGACCATAAGTGGAAGTGCCCTAGGCTCTGTTGCTTTGTTTTTTAGATGTTTCAGGAAACACCATACACTTCTCCCGAGTGTCTGTTGGCAGTTTACATCCCGCCCATCAGCATAACAAGGCTCCCAGTTCTCCATGGCCTGTCCTGCCTTTCTGGATTTTACACTTTTTTCAGATGGCCCTTTTGACCGGGGGGAAGTGAGACTTCATTGTAGTGCAGATTTCCTTTGCAAGCTTGCTTGGTTGGCCAAAAAGGGCGTATGCGTTTTTTCCTGAATATATTCAGGAAAAAACGCATACGCCCTTTTTGGCCAAGTGCATCATTGTGGACGTTCTGCCTCTTTTCCTATGCTTTCAATGCAATTCCAGTCTACCTCCTGAAATCGGTTTCCTGCAATTCTGCCCCGCTTTCAAGTCCTCTTGGCAGCCTTACTTCAGTATATTTTTGGACGATAGTTGTCATTTATAACTCTGCAGGTTTGTGAATTACAGTGCCCCTGAGCTCCTTTCTTCAACTCGTTTTCTTGTGAGCTGGCCGCAACACCGCAGGATGGCTTCAGGCCCTAATCTGGTTCCGGCACGGCACGCTGAGCCTTTGGTTATTTCCTCTTCCTGGTGGGAAATGAGAGTTAAATTTGCCCGTCCAGACACCTCCAGCTAGTCTCTCATTGGTTCTCGCTATTCCTGTTCATCTTCCGCAGAAATTGCAAACTGGGCCAAACAGGAGGTTAAAGGGACTGACTCTCCAAGTCGGGAGAGTGTTAGTAAAGCGTCTGGAATGTTGCACCCAAGTACCAGGGTACGAAAACTGAGACATATTTGAACACGTCTCCCGATCACATGGTTGATCATACTCTAGGTTCCACATGCATGTTTTAGCTGAAGGAAGAATACCTTAAACCTGGGTAGTTGAAACCCGTGGAATGGGTACCATGCAATATGACTTCAAAGGGTCTTCATTTGCTCACCGAACCTCTCCAATCCTATCACTGCTGCGTTTATGTCCCTGTACACATGCTTGATTCTCTTTCGGAGACATAGCAATCCATAGGTTTTAAGATACTTAAGAGTCAGGTACATTCTTAGGCGTTTAATATGCGGTGTTGAGTCCATTTCGTTGAGCAAGGAGTAGCTCTTGTCTATTCCATATTTGGCTTAAGGAACTTTATCTGTGCTCATTTCAATCTCTGGTTTTATGCAGCACCCCAACTCACCTTTACCCTTAAACAAGCATAAGTTGGTTTTCTAAATTTGAGACCCTGTTCTGTTCTGTAATTCAGTTCCTGTGTAGCCAAGTTGACATTCCGTGTATTACTGATATCGTATGATGTTTCTTTTTCTGTGTGACTTATTTCAGTTAGAATCATCGTACCTGAATCCACTCATTGTGCTGCTACGGGCCTGATGACATAGATTTCACTGCTGAGTGATACTGCATTGTACGTAAGTACCACAAGTTCTTTATCCATTTTTCACTTTCTGTGATATTGAACTTGTACGGTAAACGAGGTTCTTGTAAACAGAGGCGTCCCAAACATTGGGGTGACTGTGTCTTTTTGATTTTAATTTCCCTAAGCTATAGGACCATAAGTGGAAGTGCCCTAGGCTCTGTTGCTTTGTTTTTTAGATGTTTCAGGAAACACCATACACTTCTCCCGAGTGTCTGTTGGCAGTTTACATCCCGCCCATCAGCATAACAAGGCTCCCAGTTCTCCATGGCCTGTCCTGCCTTTCTGGATTTTACACTTTTTTCAGATGGCCCTTTTGACCGGGGGGAAGTGAGACTTCATTGTAGTGCAGATTTCCTTTGCAAGCTTGCTTGGTTGGCCAAAAAGGGCGTATGCGTTCTTTCCTGAATATATTCAGGAAAAAACGCATACGCCCTTTTTGGCCAAGTGCATCATTGTGGACGTTCTGCCTCTTTTCCTATGCTTTCAATGCAATTCCAGTCTACCTCCTGAAATCGGTTTCCTGCAATTCTGCCCCGCTTTCAAGTCCTCTTGGCAGCCTTACTTCAGTATATTTTTGGACGATAGTTGTCATTTATAACTCTGCAGGTTTGTGAATTACAGTGCCCCTGAGCTCCTTTCTTCAACTCGTTTTCTTGTGAGCTGGCCGCAACACCGCAGGATGGCTTCAGGCCCTAATCTGGTTCCGGCACGGCACGCTGAGCCTTTGGTTATTTCCTCTTCCTGGTGGGAAATGAGAGTTAAATTTGCCCTTCCAGACACCTCCAGCTAGTCTCTCATTGGTTCTCGCTATTCCTGTTCATCTTCCGCAGAAATTGCAAACTGGGCCAAACAGGAGGTTAAAGGGACTGACTCTCCAAGTCGGGAGAGTGTTAGTAAAGCGTCTGGAATGTTGCACCCGAGTACCAGGGTACGAAAACTGAGACATATTTGAACACGTCTCCCGATCACATGGTTGATCATACTCTAGGTTCCACATGCATGTTTTAGCTGAAGGAAGAATACCTTAAACCTGGGTAGTTGAAACCCGTGAAATGGGTACCATGCAATATGACTTCAAAGGGTCTTCATTTGCTCACCGAACCTCTCCAATCCTATCACTGCTGCGTTTATGTCCCTGTACACATGCTTGATTCTCTTTCGGAGACATAGCAATCCATAGGTTTTAAGATACTTAAGAGTCAGGTACATTCTTAGGCGTTTAATATGCGGTGTTGAGTCCATTTCGTTGAGCAAGGAGTAGCTCTTGTCTATTCCATATTTGGCTTAAGGAACTTTATCTGTGCTCATTTCAATCTCTGGTTTTATGCAGCACCCCAACTCACCTTTACCCTTAAACAAGCATAAGTTGGTTTTCTAAATTTGAGACCCTGTTCTGTTCTGTAATTCAGTTCCTGTGTAGCCAAGTTGACATTCCGTGTATTACTGATATCGTATGATGTTTCTTTTTCTGTGTGACTTATTTCAGTTAGAATCATCGTTCCTGAATCCACTCATTGTGCTGCTACGGGCCTGATGACATAGATTTCACTGCTGAGTGATACTGCATTGTACGTAAGTACCACAAGTTCTTTATCCATTTTTCACTTTCTGTGATATTGAACTTGTACGGTAAACGAGGTTCTTGTAAACAGAGGCGTCCCAAACATTGGGGTGGCTGTGTCTTTTTGATTTTAATTTCCCTAAGCTATAGGACCATAAGTGGAAGTGCCCTAGGCTCTGTTGCTTTGTTTTTTAGATGTTTCAGGAAACACCATACACTTCTCCCGAGTGTCTGTTGGCAGTTTACATCCCGCCCATCAGCATAACAAGGCTCCCAGTTCTCCATGGCCTGTCCTGCCTTTCTGGATTTTACACTTTTTTCAGATGGCCCTTTTGACCGGGGGGAAGTGAGACTTCATTGTAGTGCAGATTTCCTTTGCAAGCTTGCTTGGTTGGCCAAAAAGGGCGTATGCGTTCTTTCCTGAATATATTCAGGAAAAAACGCATACGCCCTTTTTGGCCAAGTGCATCATTGTGGACGTTCTGCCTCTTTTCCTATGCTTTCAATGCAATTCCAGTCTACCTCCTGAAATCGGTTTCCTGCAATTCTGCCCCGCTTTCAAGTCCTCTTGGCAGCCTTACTTCAGTATATTTTTGGACGATAGTTGTCATTTATAACTCTGCAGGTTTGTGAATTACAGTGCCCCTGAGCTCCTTTCTTCAACTCGTTTTCTTGTGAGCTGGCCGCAACACCGCAGGATGGCTTCAGGCCCTAATCTGGTTCCGGCACGGCACGCTGAGCCTTTGGTTATTTCCTCTTCCTGGTGGGAAATGAGAGTTAAATTTGCCCGTCCAGACACCTCCAGCTAGTCTCTCATTGGTTCTCACTATTCCTGTTCATCTTCCGCAGAAATTGCAAACTGGGCCAAACAGGAGGTTAAAGGGACTGACTCTCCAAGTCGGGAGAGTGTTAGTAAAGCGTCTGGAATGTTGCACCCGAGTACCAGGGTACGAAAACTGAGACATATTTGAACACGTCTCCCGATCACATGGTTGATCATACTCTAGGTTCCACATGCATGTTTTAGCTGAAGGAAGAATACCTTAAACCTGGGTAGTTGAAACCCGTGGAATGGGTACCATGCAATATGACTTCAAAGGGTCTTCATTTGCTCACCGAACCTCTCCAATCCTATCACTGCTGCGTTTATGTCCCTGTACACATGCTTGATTCTCTTTCGGAGACATAGCAATCCATACGTTTTAAGATACTTAAGAGTCAGGTACATTCTTAGGCGTTTAATATGCGGTGTTGAGTCCATTTCGTTGAGCAAGGAGTAGCTCTTGTCTATTCCATATTTGGCTTAAGGAACTTTATCTGTGCTCATTTCAATCTCTGGTTTTATGCAGCACCCCAACTCACCTTTACCCTTAAACAAGCATAAGTTGGTTTTCTAAATTTGAGACCCTGTTCTGTTCTGTAATTCAGTTCCTGTGTAGCCAAGTTGACATTCCGTGTATTACTGATATCGTATGATGTTTCTTTTTCTGTGTGACTTATTTCAGTTAGAATCATCGTACCTGAATCCACTCATTGTGCTGCTACGGGCCTGATGACATAGATTTCACTGCTGAGTGATACTGCATTGTACGTAAGTACCACAAGTTCTTTATCCATTTTTCACTTTCTGTGATATTGAACTTGTACGGTAAACGAGGTTCTTGTAAACAGAGGCGTCCCAAACATTGGGGTGGCTGTGTCTTTTTGATTTTAATTTCCCTAAGCTATAGGACCATAAGTGGAAGTGCCCTAGGCTCTGTTGCTTTGTTTTTTAGATGTTTCAGGAAACACCATACACTTCTCCCGAGTGTCTGTTGGCAGTTTACATCCCGCCCATCAGCATAACAAGGCTCCCAGTTCTCCATGGCCTGTCCTGCCTTTCTGGATTTTACACTTTTTTCAGATGGCCCTTTTGACCGGGGGGAAGTGAGACTTCATTGTAGTGCAGATTTCCTTTGCAAGCTTGCTTGGTTGGCCAAAAAGGGCGTATGCGTTCTTTCCTGAATATATTCAGGAAAAAACGCATACGCCCTTTTTGGCCAAGTGCATCATTGTGGACGTTCTGCCTCTTTTCCTATGCTTTCAATGCAATTCCAGTCTACCTCCTGAAATCGGTTTCCTGCAATTCTGCCCCGCTTTCAAGTCCTCTTGGCAGCCTTACTTCAGTATATTTTTGGACGATAGTTGTCATTTATAACTCTGCAGGTTTGTGAATTACAGTGCCCCTGAGCTCCTTTCTTCAACTCGTTTTCTTGTGAGCTGGCCGCAACACCGCAGGATGGCTTCAGGCCCTAATCTGGTTCCGGCACGGCACGCTGAGCCTTTGGTTATTTCCTCTTCCTGGTGGGAAATGAGAGTTAAATTTGCCCGTCCAGACACCTCCAGCTAGTCTCTCATTGGTTCTCGCTATTCCTGTTCATCTTCCGCAGAAATTGCAAACTGGGCCAAACAGGAGGTTAAAGGGACTGACTCTCCAAGTCGGGAGAGTGTTAGTAAAGCGTCTGGAATGTTGCACCCGAGTACCAGGGTACGAAAACTGAGACATATTTGAACACGTCTCCCGATCACATGGTTGATCATACTCTAGGTTCCACATGCATGTTTTAGCTGAAGGAAGAATACCTTAAACCTGGGTAGTTGAAACCCGTGGAATGGGTACCATGCAATATGACTTCAAAGGGTCTTCATTTGCTCACCGAACCTCTCCAATCCTATCACTGCTGCGTTTATGTCCCTGTACACATGCTTGATTCTCTTTCGGAGACATAGCAATCCATAGGTTTTAAGATACTTAAGAGTCAGGTACATTCTTAGGCGTTTAATATGCGGTGTTGAGTCCATTTCGTTGAGCAAGGAGTAGCTCTTGTCTATTCCATATTTGGCTTAAGGAACTTTATCTGTGTTCATTTCAATCTCTGGTTTTATGCAGCACCCCAACTCACCTTTACCCTTAAACAAGCATAAGTTGGTTTTCTAAATTTGAGACCCTGTTCTGTTCTGTAATTCAGTTCCTGTGTAGCCAAGTTTACATTCCGTGTATTACTGATATCGTATGATGTTTCTTTTTCTGTGTGACTTATTTCAGTTAGAATCATCGTACCTGAATCCACTCATTGTGCTGCTACGGGCCTGATGACATAGATTTCACTGCTGAGTGATACTGCATTGTACGTAAGTAGCACAAGTTCTTTATCCATTTTTCACTTTCTGTGATATTGAACTTGTACGGTAAACGAGGTTCTTGTAAACAGAGGCGTCCCAAACATTGGGGTGGCTGTGTCTTTTTGAATTTAATTTCCCTAAGCTATAGGACCATAAGTGGAAGTGGCCTAGGCTCTGTTGCTTTGTTTTTTAGATGTTTCAGGAAACACCATACACTTCTCCCGAGTGTCTGTTGGCAGTTTACATCCCGCCCATCAGCATAACAAGGCTCCCAGTTCTCCATGGCCTGTCCTGCCTTTCTGGATTTTACACTTTTTTCAGATGGCCCTTTTGACCGGGGGGAAGTGAGACTTCATTGTAGTGCAGATTTCCTTTGCAAGCTTGCTTGGTTGGCCAAAAAGGGCGTATGCGTTTTTTCCTGAATATATTCAGGAAAAAACGCATACGCCCTTTTTGGCCAAGTGCATCATTGTGGACGTTCTGCCTCTTTTCCTATGCTTTCAATGCAATTCCAGTCTACCTCCTGAAATCGGTTTCCTGCAATTCTGCCCCGCTTTCAAGTCCTCTTGGCAGCCTTACTTCAGTATATTTTTGGACGATAGTTGTCATTTATAACTCTGCAGGTTTGTGAATTACAGTGCCCCTGAGCTCCTTTCTTCAACTCGTTTTCTTGTGAGCTGGCCGCAACACCGCAGGATGGCTTCAGGCCCTAATCTGGTTCCGGCACGGCACGCTGAGCCTTTGGTTATTTCCTCTTCCTGGTGGGAAATGAGAGTTAAATTTGCCCGTCCAGACACCTCCAGCTAGTCTCTCATTGGTTCTCGCTATTCCTGTTCATCTTCCGCAGAAATTGCAAACTGGGCCAAACAGGAGGTTAAAGGGACTGACTCTCCAAGTCGGGAGAGTGTTAGTAAAGCGTCTGGAATGTTGCACCCGAGTACCAGGGTACGAAAACTGAGACATATTTGAACACGTCTCCCGATCACATGGTTGATCATACTCTAGGTTCCACATGCATGTTTTAGCTGAAGGAAGAATACCTTAAACCTGGGTAGTTGAAACCCGTGGAATGGGTACCATGCAATATGACTTCAAAGGGTCTTCATTTGCTCACCGAACCTCTCCAATCCTATCACTGCTGCGTTTATGTCCCTGTACACATGCTTGATTCTCTTTCGGAGACATAGCAATCCATAGGTTTTAAGATACTTAAGAGTCAGGTACATTCTTAGGCGTTTAATATGCGGTGTTGAGTCCATTTCGTTGAGCAAGGAGTAGCTCTTGTCTATTCCATATTTGGCTTAAGGAACTTTATCTGTGCTCATTTCAATCTCTGGTTTTATGCAGCACCCCAACTCACCTTTACCCTTAAACAAGCATAAGTTGGTTTTCTAAATTTGAGACCCTGTTCTGTTCTGTAATTCAGTTCCTGTGTAGCCAAGTTGACATTCCGTGTATTACTGATATCGTATGATGTTTCTTTTTCTGTGTGACTTATTTCAGTTAGAATCATCGTACCTGAATCCACTCATTGTGCTGCTATGGGCCTGATGACATAGATTTCACTGCTGAGTGATACTGCATTGTACGTAAGTACCACAAGTTCTTTATCCATTTTTCACTTTCTGTGATATTGAACTTGTACGGTAAACGAGGTTCTTGTAAACAGAGGCGTCCCAAACTTTGGGGTGGCTGTGTCTTTTTGATTTTAATTTCCCTAAGCTATAGGACCATAAGTGGAAGTGCCCTAGGCTCTGTTGCTTTGTTTTTTAGATGTTTCAGGAAACACCATACACTTCTCCCGAGTGTCTGTTGGCAGTTTACATCCCGCCCATCAGCATAACAAGGCTCCCAGTTCTCCATGGCCTGTCCTGCCTTTCTGGATTTTACACTTTTTTCAGATGGCCCTTTTGACCGGGGGGAAGTGAGACTTCATTGTAGTGCAGATTTCCTTTGCAAGCTTGCTTGGTTGGCCAAAAAGGGCGTATGCGTTCTTTCCTGAATATATTCAGGAAAAAACGCATACGCCCTTTTTGGCCAAGTGCATCATTGTGGACGTTCTGCCTCTTTTCCTATGCTTTCAATGCAATTCCAGTCTACCTCCTGAAATCGGTTTCCTGCAATTCTGCCCCGCTTTCAAGTCCTCTTGGCAGCCTTACTTCAGTATATTTTTGGACGATAGTTGTCATTTATAACTCTGCAGGTTTGTGAATTACAGTGCCCCTGAGCTCCTTTCTTCAACTCGTTTTCTTGTGAGCTGGCCGCAACACCGCAGGATGGCTTCAGGCCCTAATCTGGTTCCGGCACGGCACGCTGAGCCTTTGGTTATTTCCTCTTCCTGGTGGGAAATGAGAGTTAAATTTGCCCGTCCAGACACCTCCAGCTAGTCTCTCATTGGTTCTCGCTATTCCTGTTCATCTTCCGCAGAAATTGCAAACTGGGCCAAACAGGAGGTTAAAGGGACTGACTCTCCAAGTCGGGAGAGTGTTAGTAAAGCGTCTGGAATGTTGCACCCGAGTACCAGGGTACGAAAACTGAGACATATTTGAACACGTCTCCCGATCACATGGTTGATCATACTCTAGGTTCCACATGCATGTTTTAGCTGAAGGAAGAATACCTTAAACCTGGGTAGTTGAAACCCGTGGAATGGGTACCATGCAATATGACTTCAAAGGGTCTTCATTTGCTCACCGAACCTCTCCAATCCTATCACTGCTGCGTTTATGTCCCTGTACACATGCTTGATTCTCTTTCGGAGACATAGCAATCCATAGGTTTTAAGATACTTAAGAGTCAGGTACATTCTTAGGCGTTTAATATGCGGTGTTGAGTCCATTTCGTTGAGCAAGGAGTAGCTCTTGTCTATTCCATATTTGGCTTAAGGAACTTTATCTGTGCTCATTTCAATCTCTGGTTTTATGCAGCACCCCAACTCACCTTTACCCTTAAACAAGCATAAGTTGGTTTTCTAAATTTGAGACCCTGTTCTGTTCTGTAATTCAGTTCCTGTGTAGCCAAGTTGACATTCCGTGTATTACTGATATCGTATGATGTTTCTTTTTCTGTGTGACTTATTTCAGTTAGAATCATCGTACCTGAATCCACTCATTGTGCTGCTACGGGCCTGATGACATAGATTTCACTGCTGAGTGATACTGCATTGTACGTAAGTAGCACAAGTTCTTTATCCATTTTTCACTTTCTGTGATATTGAACTTGTACGGTAAACGAGGTTCTTGTAAACAGAGGCGTCCCAAACATTGGGGTGGCTGTGTCTTTTTGATTTTAATTTCCCTAAGCTATAGGACCATAAGTGGAAGTGCCCTAGGCTCTGTTGCTTTGTTTTTTAGATGTTTCAGGAAACACCATACACTTCTCCCGAGTGTCTGTTGGCAGTTTACATCCCGCCCATCAGCATAACAAGGCTCCCAGTTCTCCATGGCCTGTCCTGCCTTTCTGGATTTTACACTTTTTTCAGATGGCCCTTTTGACCGGGGGGAAGTGAGACTTCATTGTAGTGCAGATTTCCTTTGCAAGCTTGCTTGGTTGGCCAAAAAGGGCGTATGCGTTCTTTCCTGAATATATTCAGGAAAAAACGCATACGCCCTTTTTGGCCAAGTGCATCATTGTGGACGTTCTGCCTCTTTTCCTATGCTTTCAATGCAATTCCAGTCTACCTCCTGAAATCGGTTTCCTGCAATTCTGCCCCGCTTTCAAGTCCTCTTGGCAGCCTTACTTCAGTATATTTTTGGACGATAGTTGTCATTTATAACTCTGCAGGTTTGTGAATTACAGTGCCCCTGAGCTCCTTTCTTCAACTCGTTTTCTTGTGAGCTGGCCGCAACACCGCAGGATGGCTTCAGGCCCTAATCTGGTTCCGGCACGGCACGCTGAGCCTTTGGTTATTTCCTCTTCCTGGTGGGAAATGAGAGTTAAATTTGCCCGTCCAGACACCTCCAGCTAGTCTCTCATTGGTTCTCGCTATTCCTGTTCATCTTCTGCAGAAATTGCAAACTGGGCCAAACAGGAGGTTAAAGGGACTGACTCTCCAAGTCGGGAGAGTGTTAGTAAAGCGTCTGGAATGTTGCACCCGAGTACCAGGGTACGAAAACTGAGACATATTTGAACACGTCTCCCGATCACATGGTTGATCATACTCTAGGTTCCACATGCATGTTTTAGCTGAAGGAAGAATACCTTAAACCTGGGTAGTTGAAACCCGTGGAATGGGTACCATGCAATATGACTTCAAAGGGTCTTCATTTGCTCACCGAACCTCTCCAATCCTATCACTGCTGCGTTTATGTCCCTGTACACATGCTTGATTCTCTTTCGGAGACATAGCAATCCATAGGTTTTAAGATACTTAAGAGTCAGGTACATTCTTAGGCGTTTAATATGCGGTGTTGAGTCCATTTCGTTGAGCAAGGAGTAGCTCTTGTCTATTCCATATTTGGCTTAAGGAACTTTATCTGTGCTCATTTCAATCTCTGGTTTTATGCAGCACCCCAACTCACCTTTACCCTTAAACAAGCATAAGTTGGTTTTCTAAATTTGAGACCCTGTTCTGTTCTGTAATTCAGTTCCTGTGTAGCCAAGTTGACATTCCGTGTATTACTGATATCGTATGATGTTTCTTTTTCTGTGTGACTTATTTCAGTTAGAATCATCGTACCTGAATCCACTCATTGTGCTGCTACGGGCCTGATGACATAGATTTCACTGCTGAGTGATACTGCATTGTACGTAAGTAGCACAAGTTCTTTATCCATTTTTCACTTTCTGTGATATTGAACTTGTACGGTAAACGAGGTTCTTGTAAACAGAGGCGTCCCAAACATTGGGGTGGCTGTGTCTTTTTGATTTTAATTTCCCTAAGCTATAGGACCATAAGTGGAAGTGGCCTAGGCTCTGTTGCTTTGTTTTTTAGATGTTTCAGGAAACACCATACACTTCTCCCGAGTGTCTGTTGGCAGTTTACATCCCGCCCATCAGCATAACAAGGCTCCCAGTTCTCCATGGCCTGTCCTGCCTTTCTGGATTTTACACTTTTTTCAGATGGCCCTTTTGACCGGGGGGAAGTGAGACTTCATTGTAGTGCAGATTTCCTTTGCAAGCTTGCTTGGTTGGCCAAAAAGGGCGTATGCGTTTTTTCCTGAATATATTCAGGAAAAAACGCATACGCCCTTTTTGGCCAAGTGCATCATTGTGGACGTTCTGCCTCTTTTCCTATGCTTTCAATGCAATTCCAGTCTACCTCCTGAAATCGGTTTCCTGCAATTCTGCCCCGCTTTCAAGTCCTCTTGGCAGCCTTACTTCAGTATATTTTTGGACGATAGTTGTCATTTATAACTCTGCAGGTTTGTGAATTACAGTGCCCCTGAGCTCCTTTCTTCAACTCGTTTTCTTGTGAGCTGGCCGCAACACCGCAGGATGGCTTCAGGCCCTAATCTGGTTCCGGCACGGCACGCTGAGCCTTTGGTTATTTCCTCTTCCTGGTGGGAAATGAGAGTTAAATTTGCCCGTCCAGACACCTCCAGCTAGTCTCTCATTGGTTCTCGCTATTCCTGTTCATCTTCCGCAGAAATTGCAAACTGGGCCAAACAGGAGGTTAAAGGGACTGACTCTCCAAGTCGGGAGAGTGTTAGTAAAGTGTCTGGAATGTTGCACCCGAGTACCAGGGTACGAAAACTGAGACATATTTGAACACGTCTCCCGATCACATGGTTGATCATACTCTAGGTTCCACATGCATGTTTTAGCTGAAGGAAGAATACCTTAAACCTGGGTAGTTGAAACCCGTGGAATGGGTACCATGCAATATGACTTCAAAGGGTCTTCATTTGCTCACCGAACCTCTCCAATCCTATCACTGCTGCGTTTATGTCCCTGTACACATGCTTGATTCTCTTTCGGAGACATAGCAATCCATAGGTTTTAAGATACTTAAGAGTCAGGTACATTCTTAGGCGTTTAATATGCGGTGTTGAGTCCATTTCGTTGAGCAAGGAGTAGCTCTTGTCTATTCCATATTTGGCTTAAGGAACTTTATCTGTGCTCATTTCAATCTCTGGTTTTATGCAGCACCCCAACTCACCTTTACCCTTAAACAAGCATAAGTTGGTTTTCTAAATTTGAGACCCTGTTCTGTTCTGTAATTCAGTTCCTGTGTAGCCAAGTTGACATTCCGTGTATTACTGATATCGTATGATGTTTCTTTTTCTGTGTGACTTATTTCAGTTAGAATCATCGTACCTGAATCCACTCATTGTGCTGCTACGGGCCTGATGACATAGATTTCACTGCTGAGTGATACTGCATTGTACGTAAGTACCACAAGTTCTTTATCCATTTTTCACTTTCTGTGATATTGAACTTGTACGGTAAACGAGGTTCTTGTAAACAGAGGCGTCCCAAACATTGGGGTGGCTGTGTCTTTTTGATTTTAATTTCCCTAAGCTATAGGACCATAAGTGGAAGTGCCCTAGGCTCTGTTGCTTTGTTTTTTAGATGTTTCAGGAAACACCATACACTTCTCCCGAGTGTCTGTTGGCAGTTTACATCCCGCCCATCAGCATAACAAGGCTCCCAGTTCTCCATGGCCTGTCCTGCCTTTCTGGATTTTACACTTTTTTCAGATGGCCCTTTTGACCGGGGGGAAGTGAGACTTCATTGTAGTGCAGATTTCCTTTGCAAGCTTGCTTGGTTGGCCAAAAAGGGCGTATGCGTTTTTTCCTGAATATATTCAGGAAAAAACGCATACGCCCTTTTTGGCCAAGTGCATCATTGTGGACGTTCTGCCTCTTTTCCTATGCTTTCAATGCAATTCCAGTCTACCTCCTGAAATCGGTTTCCTGCAATTCTGCCCCGCTTTCAAGTCCTCTTGGCAGCCTTACTTCAGTATATTTTTGGACGATAGTTGTCATTTATAACTCTGCAGGTTTGTGAATTACAGTGCCCCTGAGCTCCTTTCTTCAACTCGTTTTCTTGTGAGCTGGCCGCAACACCGCAGGATGGCTTCAGGCCCTAATCTGGTTCCGGCACGGCACGCTGAGCCTTTGGTTATTTCCTCTTCCTGGTGGGAAATGAGAGTTAAATTTGCCCGTCCAGACACCTCCAGCTAGTCTCTCATTGGTTCTCGCTATTCCTGTTCATCTTCCGCAGAAATTGCAAACTGGGCCAAACAGGAGGTTAAAGGGACTGACTCTCCAAGTCGGGAGAGTGTTAGTAAAGCGTCTGGAATGTTGCACCCGAGTACCAGGGTACGAAAACTGAGACATATTTGAACACGTCTCCCGATCACATGGTTGATCATACTCTAGGTTCCACATGCATGTTTTAGCTGAAGGAAGAATACCTTAAACCTGGGTAGTTGAAACCCGTGGAATGGGTACCATGCAATATGACTTCAAAGGGTCTTCATTTGCTCACCGAACCTCTCCAATCCTATCACTGCTGCGTTTATGTCCCTGTACACATGCTTGATTCTCTTTCGGAGACATAGCAATCCATAGGTTTTAAGATACTTAAGAGTCAGGTACATTCTTAGGCGTTTAATATGCGGTGTTGAGTCCATTTCGTTGAGCAAGGAGTAGCTCTTGTCTATTCCATATTTGGCTTAAGGAACTTTATCTGTGCTCATTTCAATCTCTGGTTTTATGCAGCACCCCAACTCACCTTTACCCTTAAACAAGCATAAGTTGGTTTTCTAAATTTGAGACCCTGTTCTGTTCTGTAATTCAGTTCCTGTGTAGCCAAGTTGACATTCCGTGTATTACTGATATCGTATGATGTTTCTTTTTCTGTGTGACTTATTTCAGTTAGAATCATCGTACCTGAATCCACTCATTGTGCTGCTACGGGCCTGATGACATAGATTTCACTGCTGAGTGATACTGCATTGTACGTAAGTACCACAAGTTCTTTATCCATTTTTCACTTTCTGTGATATTGAACTTGTACGGTAAACGAGGTTCTTGTAAACAGAGGCGTCCCAAACATTGGGGTGGCTGTGTCTTTTTGATTTTAATTTCCCTAAGCTATAGGACCATAAGTGGAAGTGCCCTAGGCTCTGTTGCTTTGTTTTTTAGATGTTTCAGGAAACACCATACACTTCTCCCGAGTGTCTGTTGGCAGTTTACATCCCGCCCATCAGCATAACAAGGCTCCCAGTTCTCCATGGCCTGTCCTGCCTTTCTGGATTTTACACTTTTTTCAGATGGCCCTTTTGACCGGGGGGAAGTGAGACTTCATTGTAGTGCAGATTTCCTTTGCAAGCTTGCTTGGTTGGCCAAAAAGGGCGTATGCGTTCTTTCCTGAATATATTCAGGAAAAAACGCATACGCCCTTTTTGGCCAAGTGCATCATTGTGGACGTTCTGCCTCTTTTCCTATGCTTTCAATGCAATTCCAGTCTACCTCCTGAAATCGGTTTCCTGCAATTCTGCCCCGCTTTCAAGTCCTCTTGGCAGCCTTACTTCAGTATATTTTTGGACGATAGTTGTCATTTATAACTCTGCAGGTTTGTGAATTACAGTGCCCCTGAGCTCCTTTCTTCAACTCGTTTTCTTGTGAGCTGGCCGCAACACCGCAGGATGGCTTCAGGCCCTAATCTGGTTCCGGCACGGCACGCTGAGCCTTTGGTTATTTCCTCTTCCTGGTGGGAAATGAGAGTTAAATTTGCCCGTCCAGACACCTCCAGCTAGTCTCTCATTGGTTCTCACTATTCCTGTTCATCTTCCGCAGAAATTGCAAACTGGGCCAAACAGGAGGTTAAAGGGACTGACTCTCCAAGTCGGGAGAGTGTTAGTAAAGCGTCTGGAATGTTGCACCCGAGTACCAGGGTACGAAAACTGAGACATATTTGAACACGTCTCCCGATCACATGGTTGATCATACTCTAGGTTCCACATGCATGTTTTAGCTGAAGGAAGAATACCTTAAACCTGGGTAGTTGAAACCCGTGGAATGGGTACCATGCAATATGACTTCAAAGGGTCTTCATTTGCTCACCGAACCTCTCCAATCCTATCACTGCTGCGTTTATGTCCCTGTACACATGCTTGATTCTCTTTCGGAGACATAGCAATCCATACGTTTTAAGATACTTAAGAGTCAGGTACATTCTTAGGCGTTTAATATGCGGTGTTGAGTCCATTTCGTTGAGCAAGGAGTAGCTCTTGTCTATTCCATATTTGGCTTAAGGAACTTTATCTGTGCTCATTTCAATCTCTGGTTTTATGCAGCACCCCAACTCACCTTTACCCTTAAACAAGCATAAGTTGGTTTTCTAAATTTGAGACCCTGTTCTGTTCTGTAATTCAGTTCCTGTGTAGCCAAGTTGACATTCCGTGTATTACTGATATCGTATGATGTTTCTTTTTCTGTGTGACTTATTTCAGTTAGAATCATCGTACCTGAATCCACTCATTGTGCTGCTACGGGCCTGATGACATAGATTTCACTGCTGAGTGATACTGCATTGTACGTAAGTACCACAAGTTCTTTATCCATTTTTCACTTTCTGTGATATTGAACTTGTATGGTAAACGAGGTTCTTGTAAACAGAGGCGTCCCAAACATTGGGGTGGCTGTGTCTTTTTGATTTTAATTTCCCTAAGCTATAGGACCATAAGTGGAAGTGCCCTAGGCTCTGTTGCTTTGTTTTTTAGATGTTTCAGGAAACACCATACACTTCTCCCGAGTGTCTGTTGGCAGTTTACATCCCGCCCATCAGCATAACAAGGCTCCCAGTTCTCCATGGCCTGTCCTGCCTTTCTGGATTTTACACTTTTTTCAGATGGCCCTTTTGACCGGGGGGAAGTGAGACTTCATTGTAGTGCAGATTTCCTTTGCAAGCTTGCTTGGTTGGCCAAAAAGGGCGTATGCGTTCTTTCCTGAATATATTCAGGAAAAAACGCATACGCCCTTTTTGGCCAAGTGCATCATTGTGGACGTTCTGCCTCTTTTCCTATGCTTTCAATGCAATTCCAGTCTACCTCCTGAAATCGGTTTCCTGCAATTCTGCCCCGCTTTCAAGTCCTCTTGGCAGCCTTACTTCAGTATATTTTTGGACGATAGTTGTCATTTATAACTCTGCAGGTTTGTGAATTACAGTGCCCCTGAGCTCCTTTCTTCAACTCGTTTTCTTGTGAGCTGGCCGCAACACCGCAGGATGGCTTCAGGCCCTAATCTGGTTCCGGCACGGCACGCTGAGCCTTTGGTTATTTCCTCTTCCTGGTGGGAAATGAGAGTTAAATTTGCCCGTCCAGACACCTCCAGCTAGTCTCTCATTGGTTCTCGCTATTCCTGTTCATCTTCCGCAGAAATTGCAAACTGGGCCAAACAGGAGGTTAAAGGGACTGACTCTCCAAGTCGGGAGAGTGTTAGTAAAGCGTCTGGAATGTTGCACCCGAGTACCAGGGTACGAAAACTGAGACATATTTGAACACGTCTCCCGATCACATGGTTGATCATACTCTAGGTTCCACATGCATGTTTTAGCTGAAGGAAGAATACCTTAAACCTGGGTAGTTGAAACCCGTGGAATGGGTACCATGCAATATGACTTCAAAGGGTCTTCATTTGCTCACCGAACCTCTCCAATCCTATCACTGCTGCGTTTATGTCCCTGTACACATGCTTGATTCTCTTTCGGAGACATAGCAATCCATAGGTTTTAAGATACTTAAGAGTCAGGTACATTCTTAGGCGTTTAATATGCGGTGTTGAGTCCATTTCGTTGAGCAAGGAGTAGCTCTTGTCTATTCCATATTTGGCTTAAGGAACTTTATCTGTGCTCATTTCAATCTCTGGTTTTATGCAGCACCCCAACTCACCTTTACCCTTAAACAAGCATAAGTTGGTTTTCTAAATTTGAGACCCTGTTCTGTTCTGTAATTCAGTTCCTGTGTAGCCAAGTTTACATTCCGTGTATTACTGATATCTTATGATGTTTCTTTTTCTGTGTGACTTATTTCAGTTAGAATCATCGTACCTGAATCCACTCATTGTGCTGCTACGGGCCTGATGGCATAGATTTCACTGCTGAGTGATACTGCATTGTACGTAAGTACCACAAGTTCTTTATCCATTTTTCACTTTCTGTGATATTGAACTTGTACGGTAAACGAGGTTCTTGTAAACAGAGGCGTCCCAAACATTGGGGTGGCTGTGTCTTTTTGATTTTAATTTCCCTAAGCTATAGGACCATAAGTGGAAGTGGCCTAGGCTCTGTTGCTTTGTTTTTTAGATGTTTCAGGAAACACCATACACTTCTCCCGAGTGTCTGTTGGCAGTTTACATCCCGCCCATCAGCATAACAAGGCTCCCAGTTCTCCATGGCCTGTCCTGCCTTTCTGGATTTTACACTTTTTTCAGATGGCCCTTTTGACCGGGGGGAAGTGAGACTTCATTGTAGTGCAGATTTCCTTTGCAAGCTTGCTTGGTTGGCCAAAAAGGGCGTATGCGTTCTTTCCTGAATATATTCAGGAAAAAACGCATACGCCCTTTTTGGCCAAGTGCATCATTGTGGACGTTCTGCCTCTTTTCCTATGCTTTCAATGCAATTCCAGTCTACCTCCTGAAATCGGTTTCCTGCAATTCTGCCCCGCTTTCAAGTCCTCTTGGCAGCCTTACTTCAGTATATTTTTGGACGATAGTTGTCATTTATAACTCTGCAGGTTTGTGAATTACAGTGCCCCTGAGCTCCTTTCTTCAACTCGTTTTCTTGTGAGCTGGCCGCAACACCGCAGGATGGCTTCAGGCCCTAATCTGGTTCCGGCACGGCACGCTGAGCCTTTGGTTATTTCCTCTTCCTGGTGGGAAATGAGAGTTAAATTTGCCCGTCCAGACACCTCCAGCTAGTCTCTCATTGGTTCTCGCTATTCCTGTTCATCTTCCGCAGAAATTGCAAACTGGGCCAAACAGGAGGTTAAAGGGACTGACTCTCCAAGTCGGGAGAGTGTTAGTAAAGCGTCTGGAATGTTGCACCCGAGTACCAGGGTACGAAAACTGAGACATATTTGAACACGTCTCCCGATCACATGGTTGATCATACTCTAGGTTCCACATGCATGTTTTAGCTGAAGGAAGAATACCTTAAACCTGGGTAGTTGAAACCCGTGGAATGGGTACCATGCAATATGACTTCAAAGGGTCTTCATTTGCTCACCGAACCTCTCCAATCCTATCACTGCTGCGTTTATGTCCCTGTACACATGCTTGATTCTCTTTCGGAGACATAGCAATCCATAGGTTTTAAGATACTTAAGAGTCAGGTACATTCTTAGGCGTTTAATATGCGGTGTTGAGTCCATTTCGTTGAGCAAGGAGTAGCTCTTGTCTATTCCATATTTGGCTTAAGGAACTTTATCTGTGCTCATTTCAATCTCTGGTTTTATGCAGCACCCCAACTCACCTTTACCCTTAAACAAGCATAAGTTGGTTTTCTAAATTTGAGACCCTGTTCTGTTCTGTAATTCAGTTCCTGTGTAGCCAAGTTGACATTCCGTGTATTACTGATATCTTACGATGTTTCTTTTTCTGTGTGACTTATTTCAGTTAGAATCATCGTACCTGAATCCACTCATTGTGCTGCTACGGGCCTGATGACATAGATTTCACTGCTGAGTGATACTGCATTGTACGTAAGTACCTCAAGTTCTTTATCCATTTTTCACTTTCTGTGATATTGAACTTGTATGGTAAACGAGGTTCTTGTAAACAGAGGCGTCCCAAACATTGGGGTGGCTGTGTCTTTTTGATTTTAATTTCCCTAAGCTATAGGACCATAAGTGGAAGTGGCCTAGGCTCTGTTGCTTTGTTTTTTAGATGTTTCAGGAAACACCATACACTTCTCCCGAGTGTCTGTTGGCAGTTTACATCCCGCCCATCAGCATAACAAGGCTCCCAGTTCTCCATGGCCTGTCCTGCCTTTCTGGATTTTACACTTTTTTCAGATGGCCCTTTTGACCGGGGGGAAGTGAGACTTCATTGTAGTGCAGATTTCCTTTGCAAGCTTGCTTGGTTGGCCAAAAAGGGCGTATGCGTTCTTTCCTGAATATATTCAGGAAAAAACGCATACGCCCTTTTTGGCCAAGTGCATCATTGTGGACGTTCTGCCTCTTTTCCTATGCTTTCAATGCAATTCCAGTCTACCTCCTGAAATCGGTTTCCTGCAATTCTGCCCCGCTTTCAAGTCCTCTTGGCAGCCTTACTTCAGTATATTTTTGGACAATAGTTGTCATTTATAACTCTGCAGGTTTGTGAATTACAGTGCCCCTGAGCTCCTTTCTTCAACTCGTTTTCTTGTGAGCTGGCCGCAACACCGCAGGATGGCTTCAGGCCCTAATCTGGTTCCGGCACGGCACGCTGAGCCTTTGGTTATTTCCTCTTCCTGGTGGGAAATGAGAGTTAAATTTGCCCGTCCAGACACCTCCAGCTAGTCTCTCATTGGTTCTCGCTATTCCTGTTCATCTTCCGCAGAAATTGCAAACTGGGCCAAACAGGAGGTTAAAGGGACTGACTCTCCAAGTCGGGAGAGTGTTAGTAAAGCGTCTGGAATGTTGCACCCGAGTACCAGGGTACGAAAACTGAGACATATTTGAACACGTCTCCCGATCACATGGTTGATCATACTCTAGGTTCCACATGCATGTTTTAGCTGAAGGAAGAATACCTTAAACCTGGGTAGTTGAAACCCGTGGAATGGGTACCATGCAATATGACTTCAAAGGGTCTTCATTTGCTCACCGAACCTCTCCAATCCTATCACTGCTGCGTTTATGTCCCTGTACACATGCTTGATTCTCTTTCGGAGACATAGCAATCCATAGGTTTTAAGATACTTAAGAGTCAGGTACATTCTTAGGCGTTTAATATGCGGTGTTGAGTCCATTTCGTTGAGCAAGGAGTAGCTCTTGTCTATTCCATATTTGGCTTAAGGAACTTTATCTGTGCTCATTTCAATCTCTGGTTTTATGCAGCACCCCAACTCACCTTTACCCTTAAACAAGCATAAGTTGGTTTTCTAAATTTGAGACCCTGTTCTGTTCTGTAATTCAGTTCCTGTGTAGCCAAGTTGACATTCCGTGTATTACTGATATCTTATGATGTTTCTTTTTCTGTGTGACTTATTTCAGTTAGAATCATCGTACCTGAATCCACTCATTGTGCTGCTACGGGCCTGATGACATAGATTTCACTGCTGAGTGATACTGCATTGTACGTAAGTACCACAAGTTCTTTATCCATTTTTCACTTTCTGTGATATTGAACTTGTACGGTAAACGAGGTTCTTGTAAACAGAGGCGTCCCAAACATTGGGGTGGCTGTGTCTTTTTGATTTTAATTTCCCTAAGCTATAGGACCATAAGTGGAAGTGCCCTAGGCTCTGTTGCTTTGTTTTTTAGATGTTTCAGGAAACACCATACACTTCTCCCGAGTGTCTGTTGGCAGTTTACATCCCGCCCATCAGCATAACAAGGCTCCCAGTTCTCCATGGCCTGTCCTGCCTTTCTGGATTTTACACATTTTTCAGATGGCCCTTTTGACCGGGGGGAAGTGAGACTTCATTGTAGTGCAGATTTCCTTTGCAAGCTTGCTTGGTTGGCCAAAAAGGGCGTATGCGTTCTTTCCTGAATATATTCAGGAAAAAACGCATACGCCCTTTTTGGCCAAGTGCATCATTGTGGACGTTCTGCCTCTTTTCCTATGCTTTCAATGCAATTCCAGTCTACCTCCTGAAATCGGTTTCCTGCAATTCTGCCCCGCTTTCAAGTCCTCTTGGCAGCCTTACTTCAGTATATTTTTGGACGATAGTTGTCATTTATAACTCTGCAGGTTTGTGAATTACAGTGCCCCTGAGCTCCTTTCTTCAACTCGTTTTCTTGTGAGCTGGCCGCAACACCGCAGGATGGCTTCAGGCCCTAATCTGGTTCCGGCACGGCACGCTGAGCCTTTGGTTATTTCCTCTTCCTGGTGGGAAATGAGAGTTAAATTTGCCCGTCCAGACACCTCCAGCTAGTCTCTCATTGGTTCTCGCTATTCCTGTTCATCTTCCGCAGAAATTGCAAACTGGGCCAAACAGGAGGTTAAAGGGACTGACTCTCCAAGTCGGGAGAGTGTTAGTAAAGCGTCTGGAATGTTGCACCCGAGTACCAGGGTACGAAAACTGAGACATATTTGAACACGTCTCCCGATCACATGGTTGATCATACTCTAGGTTCCACATGCATGTTTTAGCTGAAGGAAGAATACCTTAAACCTGGGTAGTTGAAACCCGTGGAATGGGTACCATGCAATATGACTTCAAAGGGTCTTCATTTGCTCACCGAACCTCTCCAATCCTATCACTGCTGCGTTTATGTCCCTGTACACATGCTTGATTCTCTTTCGGAGACATAGCAATCCATAGGTTTTAAGATACTTAAGAGTCAGGTACATTCTTAGGCGTTTAATATGCGGTGTTGAGTCCATTTCGTTGAGCAAGGAGTAGCTCTTGTCTATTCCATATTTGGCTTAAGGAACTTTATCTGTGTTCATTTCAATCTCTGGTTTTATGCAGCACCCCAACTCACCTTTACCCTTAAACAAGCATAAGTTGGTTTTCTAAATTTGAGACCCTGTTCTGTTCTGTAATTCAGTTCCTGTGTAGCCAAGTTTACATTCCGTGTATTACTGATATCGTATGATGTTTCTTTTTCTGTGTGACTTATTTCAGTTAGAATCATCGTACCTGAATCCACTCATTGTGCTGCTACGGGCCTGATGACATAGATTTCACTGCTGAGTGATACTGCATTGTACGTAAGTAGCACAAGTTCTTTATCCATTTTTCACTTTCTGTGATATTGAACTTGTACGGTAAACAAGGTTCTTGTAAACAGAGGCGTCCCAAACTTTGGGGTGGCTGTGTCTTTTTGATTTTAATTTCCCTAAGCTATAGGACCATAAGTGGAAGTGGCCTAGGCTCTGTTGCTTTGTTTTTTAGATGTTTCAGGAAACACCATACACTTCTCCCGAGTGTCTGTTGGCAGTTTACATCCCGCCCATCAGCATAACAAGGCTCCCAGTTCTCCATGGCCTGTCCTGCCTTTCTGGATTTTACACTTTTTTCAGATGGCCCTTTTGACCGGGGGGAAGTGAGACTTCATTGTAGTGCAGATTTCCTTTGCAAGCTTGCTTGGTTGGCCAAAAAGGGCGTATGCGTTTTTTCCTGAATATATTCAGGAAAAAACGCATACGCCCTTTTTGGCCAAGTGCATCATTGTGGACGTTCTGCCTCTTTTCCTATGCTTTCAATGCAATTCCAGTCTACCTCCTGAAATCGGTTTCCTGCAATTCTGCCCCGCTTTCAAGTCCTCTTGGCAGCCTTACTTCAGTATATTTTTGGACGATAGTTGTCATTTATAACTCTGCAGGTTTGTGAATTACAGTGCCCCTGAGCTCCTTTCTTCAACTCGTTTTCTTGTGAGCTGGCCGCAACACCGCAGGATGGCTTCAGGCCCTAATCTGGTTCCGGCACGGCACGCTGAGCCTTTGGTTATTTCCTCTTCCTGGTGGGAAATGAGAGTTAAATTTGCCCGTCCAGACACCTCCAGCTAGTCTCTCATTGGTTCTCGCTATTCCTGTTCATCTTCCGCAGAAATTGCAAACTGGGCCAAACAGGAGGTTAAAGGGACTGACTCTCCAAGTCGGGAGAGTGTTAGTAAAGCGTCTGGAATGTTGCACCCGAGTACCAGGGTACGAAAACTGAGACATATTTGAACACGTCTCCCGATCACATGGTTGATCATACTCTAGGTTCCACATGCATGTTTTAGCTGAAGGAAGAATACCTTAAACCTGGGTAGTTGAAACCCGTGGAATGGGTACCATGCAATATGACTTCAAAGGGTCTTCATTTGCTCACCGAACCTCTCCAATCCTATCACTGCTGCGTTTATGTCCCTGTACACATGCTTGATTCTCTTTCGGAGACATAGCAATCCATAGGTTTTAAGATACTTAAGAGTCAGGTACATTCTTAGGCGTTTAATATGCGGTGTTGAGTCCATTTCGTTGAGCAAGGAGTAGCTCTTGTCTATTCCATATTTGGCTTAAGGAACTTTATCTGTGCTCATTTCAATCTCTGGTTTTATGCAGCACCCCAACTCACCTTTACCCTTAAACAAGCATAAGTTGGTTTTCTAAATTTGAGACCCTGTTCTGTTCTGTAATTCAGTTCCTGTGTAGCCAAGTTTACATTCCGTGTATTACTGATATCTTATGATGTTTCTTTTTCTGTGTGACTTATTTCAGTTAGAATCATCGTACCTGAATCCACTCATTGTGCTGCTACGGGCCTGATGGCATAGATTTCACTGCTGAGTGATACTGCATTGTACGTAAGTACCACAAGTTCTTTATCCATTTTTCACTTTCTGTGATATTGAACTTGTACGGTAAACGAGGTTCTTGTAAACAGAGGCGTCCCAAACATTGGGGTGGCTGTGTCTTTTTGATTTTAATTTCCCTAAGCTATAGGACCATAAGTGGAAGTGGCCTAGGCTCTGTTGCTTTGTTTTTTAGATGTTTCAGGAAACACCATACACTTCTCCCGAGTGTCTGTTGGCAGTTTACATCCCGCCCATCAGCATAACAAGGCTCCCAGTTCTCCATGGCCTGTCCTGCCTTTCTGGATTTTACACTTTTTTCAGATGGCCCTTTTGACCGGGGGGAAGTGAGACTTCATTGTAGTGCAGATTTCCTTTGCAAGCTTGCTTGGTTGGCCAAAAAGGGCGTATGCGTTCTTTCCTGAATATATTCAGGAAAAAACGCATACGCCCTTTTTGGCCAAGTGCATCATTGTGGACGTTCTGCCTCTTTTCCTATGCTTTCAATGCAATTCCAGTCTACCTCCTGAAATCGGTTTCCTGCAATTCTGCCCCGCTTTCAAGTCCTCTTGGCAGCCTTACTTCAGTATATTTTTGGACGATAGTTGTCATTTATAACTCTGCAGGTTTGTGAATTACAGTGCCCCTGAGCTCCTTTCTTCAACTCGTTTTCTTGTGAGCTGGCCGCAACACCGCAGGATGGCTTCAGGCCCTAATCTGGTTCCGGCACGGCACGCTGAGCCTTTGGTTATTTCCTCTTCCTGGTGGGAAATGAGAGTTAAATTTGCCCGTCCAGACACCTCCAGCTAGTCTCTCATTGGTTCTCGCTATTCCTGTTCATCTTCCGCAGAAATTGCAAACTGGGCCAAACAGGAGGTTAAAGGGACTGACTCTCCAAGTCGGGAGAGTGTTAGTAAAGCGTCTGGAATGTTGCACCCGAGTACCAGGGTACGAAAACTGAGACATATTTGAACACGTCTCCCGATCACATGGTTGATCATACTCTAGGTTCCACATGCATGTTTTAGCTGAAGGAAGAATACCTTAAACCTGGGTAGTTGAAACCCGTGGAATGGGTACCATGCAATATGACTTCAAAGGGTCTTCATTTGCTCACCGAACCTCTCCAATCCTATCACTGCTGCGTTTATGTCCCTGTACACATGCTTGATTCTCTTTCGGAGACATAGCAATCCATAGGTTTTAAGATACTTAAGAGTCAGGTACATTCTTAGGCGTTTAATATGCGGTGTTGAGTCCATTTCGTTGAGCAAGGAGTAGCTCTTGTCTATTCCATATTTGGCTTAAGGAACTTTATCTGTGCTCATTTCAATCTCTGGTTTTATGCAGCACCCCAACTCACCTTTACCCTTAAACAAGCATAAGTTGGTTTTCTAAATTTGAGACCCTGTTCTGTTCTGTAATTCAGTTCCTGTGTAGCCAAGTTGACATTCCGTGTATTACTGATATCTTACGATGTTTCTTTTTCTGTGTGACTTATTTCAGTTAGAATCATCGTACCTGAATCCACTCATTGTGCTGCTACGGGCCTGATGACATAGATTTCACTGCTGAGTGATACTGCATTGTACGTAAGTACCACAAGTTCTTTATCCATTTTTCACTTTCTGTGATATTGAACTTGTATGGTAAACGAGGTTCTTGTAAACAGAGGCGTCCCAAACATTGGGGTGGCTGTGTCTTTTTGATTTTAATTTCCCTAAGCTATAGGACCATAAGTGGAAGTGGCCTAGGCTCTGTTGCTTTGTTTTTTAGATGTTTCAGGAAACACCATACACTTCTCCCGAGTGTCTGTTGGCAGTTTACATCCCGCCCATCAGCATAACAAGGCTCCCAGTTCTCCATGGCCTGTCCTGCCTTTCTGGATTTTACACTTTTTTCAGATGGCCCTTTTGACCGGGGGGAAGTGAGACTTCATTGTAGTGCAGATTTCCTTTGCAAGCTTGCTTGGTTGGCCAAAAAGGGCGTATGCGTTCTTTCCTGAATATATTCAGGAAAAAACGCATACGCCCTTTTTGGCCAAGTGCATCATTGTGGACGTTCTGCCTCTTTTCCTATGCTTTCAATGCAATTCCAGTCTACCTCCTGAAATCGGTTTCCTGCAATTCTGCCCCGCTTTCAAGTCCTCTTGGCAGCCTTACTTCAGTATATTTTTGGACAATAGTTGTCATTTATAACTCTGCAGGTTTGTGAATTACAGTGCCCCTGAGCTCCTTTCTTCAACTCGTTTTCTTGTGAGCTGGCCGCAACACCGCAGGATGGCTTCAGGCCCTAATCTGGTTCCGGCACGGCACGCTGAGCCTTTGGTTATTTCCTCTTCCTGGTGGGAAATGAGAGTTAAATTTGCCCGTCCAGACACCTCCAGCTAGTCTCTCATTGGTTCTCGCTATTCCTGTTCATCTTCCGCAGAAATTGCAAACTGGGCCAAACAGGAGGTTAAAGGGACTGACTCTCCAAGTCGGGAGAGTGTTAGTAAAGCGTCTGGAATGTTGCACCCGAGTACCAGGGTACGAAAACTGAGACATATTTGAACACGTCTCCCGATCACATGGTTGATCATACTCTAGGTTCCACATGCATGTTTTAGCTGAAGGAAGAATACCTTAAACCTGGGTAGTTGAAACCCGTGGAATGGGTACCATGCAATATGACTTCAAAGGGTCTTCATTTGCTCACCGAACCTCTCCAATCCTATCACTGCTGCGTTTATGTCCCTGTACACATGCTTGATTCTCTTTCGGAGACATAGCAATCCATAGGTTTTAAGATACTTAAGAGTCAGGTACATTCTTAGGCGTTTAATATGCGGTGTTGAGTCCATTTCGTTGAGCAAGGAGTAGCTCTTGTCTATTCCATATTTGGCTTAAGGAACTTTATCTGTGCTCATTTCAATCTCTGGTTTTATGCAGCACCCCAACTCACCTTTACCCTTAAACAAGCATAAGTTGGTTTTCTAAATTTGAGACCCTGTTCTGTTCTGTAATTCAGTTCCTGTGTAGCCAAGTTTACATTCCGTGTATTACTGATATCTTATGATGTTTCTTTTTCTGTGTGACTTATTTCAGTTAGAATCATCGTACCTGAATCCACTCATTGTGCTGCTACGGGCCTGATGACATAGATTTCACTGCTGAGTGATACTGCATTGTACGTAAGTACCACAAGTTCTTTATCCATTTTTCACTTTCTGTGATATTGAACTTGTACGGTAAACGAGGTTCTTGTAAACAGAGGCGTCCCAAACATTGGGGTGGCTGTGTCTTTTTGATTTTAATTTCCCTAAGCTATAGGACCATAAGTGGAAGTGGCCTAGGCTCTGTTGCTTTGTTTTTTAGATGTTTCAGGAAACACCATACACTTCTCCCGAGTGTCTGTTGGCAGTTTACATCCCGCCCATCAGCATAACAAGGCTCCCAGTTCTCCATGGCCTGTCCTGCCTTTCTGGATTTTACACTTTTTTCAGATGGCCCTTTTGACCGGGGGGAAGTGAGACTTCATTGTAGTGCAGATTTCCTTTGCAAGCTTGCTTGGTTGGCCAAAAAGGGCGTATGCGTTTTTTCCTGAATATATTCAGGAAAAAACGCATACGCCCTTTTTGGCCAAGTGCATCATTGTGGACGTTCTGCCTCTTTTCCTATGCTTTCAATGCAATTCCAGTCTACCTCCTGAAATCGGTTTCCTGCAATTCTGCCCCGCTTTCAAGTCCTCTTGGCAGCCTTACTTCAGTATATTTTTGGACGATAGTTGTCATTTATAACTCTGCAGGTTTGTAAATTACAGTGCCCCTGAGCTCCTTTCTTCAACTCGTTTTCTTGTGAGCTGGCCGCAACACCGCAGGATGGCTTCAGGCCCTAATCTGGTTCCGGCACGGCACGCTGAGCCTTTGGTTATTTCCTCTTCCTGGTGGTAAATGAGAGTTAAATTTGCCCGTCCAGACACCTCCAGCTAGTCTCTCATTGGTTCTCGCTATTCCTGTTCATCTTCCGCAGAAATTGCAAACTGGGCCAAACAGGAGGTTAAAGGGACTGACTCTCCAAGTCGGGAGAGTGTTAGTAAAGCGTCTGGAATGTTGCACCCGAGTACCAGGGTACGAAAACTGAGACATATTTGAACACGTCTCCCGATCACATGGTTGATCATACTCTAGGTTCCACATGCATGTTTTAGCTGAAGGAAGAATACCTTAAACCTGGGTAGTTGAAACCCGTGGAATGGGTACCATGCAATATGACTTCAAAGGGTCTTCATTTGCTCACCGAACCTCTCCAATCCTATCACTGCTGCGTTTATGTCCCTGTACACATGCTTGATTCTCTTTCGGAGACATAGCAATCCATAGGTTTTAAGATACTTAAGAGTCAGGTACATTCTTAGGCGTTTAATATGCGGTGTTGAGTCCATTTCGTTGAGCAAGGAGTAGCTCTTGTCTATTCCATATTTGGCTTAAGGAACTTTATCTGTGCTCATTTCAATCTCTGGTTTTATGCAGCACCCCAACTCACCTTTACCCTTAAACAAGCATAAGTTGGTTTTCTAAATTTGAGACCCTGTTCTGTTCTGTAATTCAGTTCCTGTGTAGCCAAGTTGACATTCCGTGTATTACTGATATCTTATGATGTTTCTTTTTCTGTGTGACTTATTTCAGTTAGACTCATCGTACCTGAATCCACTCATTGTGCTGCTACGGGCCTGATGACATAGATTTCACTGCTGAGTGATACTGCATTGTACGTAAGTACCACAAGTTCTTTATCCATTTTTCACTTTCTGTGATATTGAACTTGTATGGTAAACGAGGTTCTTGTAAACAGAGGCGTCCCAAACATTGGGGTGGCTGTGTCTTTTTGATTTTAATTTCCCTAAGCTATAGGACCATAAGTGGAAGTGCCCTAGGCTCTGTTGCTTTGTTTTTTAGATGTTTCAGGAAACACCATACACTTCTCCCGAGTGTCTGTTGGCAGTTTACATCCCGCCCATCAGCATAACAAGGCTCCCAGTTCTCCATGGCCTGTCCTGCCTTTCTGGATTTTACACTTTTTTCAGATGGCCCTTTTGACCGGGGGGAAGTGAGACTTCATTGTAGTGCAGATTTCCTTTGCAAGCTTGCTTGGTTGGCCAAAAAGGGCGTATGCGTTTTTTCCTGAATATATTCAGGAAAAAACGCATACGCCCTTTTTGGCCAAGTGCATCATTGTGGACGTTCTGCCTCTTTTCCTATGCTTTCAATGCAATTCCAGTCTACCTCCTGAAATCGGTTTCCTGCAATTCTGCCCCGCTTTCAAGTCCTCTTGGCAGCCTTACTTCAGTATATTTTTGGACAATAGTTGTCATTTATAACTCTGCAGGTTTGTGAATTACAGTGCCCCTGAGCTCCTTTCTTCAACTCGTTTTCTTGTGAGCTGGCCGCAACACCGCAGGATGGCTTCAGGCCCTAATCTGGTTCCGGCACGGCACGCTGAGCCTTTGGTTATTTCCTCTTCCTGGTGGGAAATGAGAGTTAAATTTGCCCGTCCAGACACCTCCAGCTAGTCTCTCATTGGTTCTCGCTATTCCTGTTCATCTTCCGCAGAAATTGCAAACTGGGCCAAACAGGAGGTTAAAGGGACTGACTCTCCAAGTCGGGAGAGTGTTAGTAAAGCGTCTGGAATGTTGCACCCGAGTACCAGGGTACGAAAACTGAGACATATTTGAACACGTCTCCCGATCACATGGTTGATCATACTCTAGGTTCCACATGCATGTTTTAGCTGAAGGAAGAATACCTTAAACCTGGGTAGTTGAAACCCGTGGAATGGGTACCATGCAATATGACTTCAAAGGGTCTTCATTTGCTCACCGAACCTCTCCAATCCTATCACTGCTGCGTTTATGTCCCTGTACACATGCTTGATTCTCTTTCGGAGACATAGCAATCCATAGGTTTTAAGATACTTAAGAGTCAGGTACATTCTTAGGCGTTTAATATGCGGTGTTGAGTCCATTTCGTTGAGCAAGGAGTAGCTCTTGTCTATTCCATATTTGGCTTAAGGAACTTTATCTGTGCTCATTTCAATCTCTGGTTTTATGCAGCACCCCAACTCACCTTTACCCTTAAACAAGCATAAGTTGGTTTTCTAAATTTGAGACCCTGTTCTGTTCTGTAATTCAGTTCCTGTGTAGCCAAGTTTACATTCCGTGTATTACTGATATCTTATGATGTTTCTTTTTCTGTGTGACTTATTTCAGTTAGAATCATCGTACCTGAATCCACTCATTGTGCTGCTACGGGCCTGATGACATAGATTTCACTGCTGAGTGATACTGCATTGTACGTAAGTACCACAAGTTCTTTATCCATTTTTCACTTTCTGTGATATTGAACTTGTACGGTAAACGAGGTTCTTGTAAACAGAGGCGTCCCAAATATTGGGGTGGCTGTGTCTTTTTGATTTTAATTTCCCTAAGCTATAGGACCATAAGTGGAAGTGCCCTAGGCTCTGTTGCTTTGTTTTTTAGATGTTTCAGGAAACACCATACACTTCTCCCGAGTGTCTGTTGGCAGTTTACATCCCGCCCATCAGCATAACAAGGCTCCCAGTTCTTCATGGCCTGTCCTGCCTTTCTGGATTTTACACTTTTTTCAGATGGCCCTTTTGACCGGGGGGAAGTGAGACTTCATTGTAGTGCAGATTTCCTTTGCAAGCTTGCTTGGTTGGCCAAAAAGGGCGTATGCGTTTTTTCCTGAATATATTCAGGAAAAAACGCATACGCCCTTTTTGGCCAAGTGCATCATTGTGGACGTTCTGCCTCTTTTCCTATGCTTTCAATGCAATTCCAGTCTACCTCCTGAAATCGGTTTCCTGCAATTCTGCCCCGCTTTCAAGTCCTCTTGGCAGCCTTACTTCAGTATATTTTTGGACGATAGTTGTCATTTATAACTCTGCATGTTTGTGAATTACAGTGCCCCTGAGCTCCTTTCTTCAACTCGTTTTCTTGTGAGCTGGCCGCAACACCGCAGGATGGCTTCAGGCCCTAATCTGGTTCCGGCACGGCACGCTGAGCCTTTGGTTATTTCCTCTTCCTGGTGGGAAATGAGAGTTAAATTTGCCCGTCCAGACACCTCCAGCTAGTCTCTCATTGGTTCTCGCTATTCCTGTTCATCTTCCGCAGAAATTGCAAACTGGGCCAAACAGGAGGTTAAAGGGACTGACTCTCCAAGTCGGGAGAGTGTTAGTAAAGCGTCTGGAATGTTGCACCCGAGTACCAGGGTACGAAAACTGAGACATATTTGAACACGTCTCCCGATCACATGGTTGATCATACTCTAGGTTCCACATGCATGTTTTAGCTGAAGGAAGAATACCTTAAACCTGGGTAGTTGAAACCCGTGGAATGGGTACCATGCAATATGACTTCAAAGGGTCTTCATTTGCTCACCGAACCTCTCCAATCCTATCACTGCTGCGTTTATGTCCCTGTACACATGCTTGATTCTCTTTCGGAGACATAGCAATCCATAGGTTTTAAGATACTTAAGAGTCAGGTACATTCTTAGGCGTTTAATATGCGGTGTTGAGTCCATTTCGTTGAGCAAGGAGTAGCTCTTGTCTATTCCATATTTGGCTTAAGGAACTTTATCTGTGCTCATTTCAATCTCTGGTTTTATGCAGCACCCCAACTCACCTTTACCCTTAAACAAGCATAAGTTGGTTTTCTAAATTTGAGACCCTGTTCTGTTCTGTAATTCAGTTCCTGTGTAGCCAAGTTGACATTCCGTGTATTACTGATATCTTATGATGTTTCTTTTTCTGTGTGACTTATTTCAGTTAGAATCATCGTACCTGAATCCACTCATTGTGCTGCTACGGGCCTGATGACATAGATTTCACTGCTGAGTGATACTGCATTGTACGTAAGTACCACAAGTTCTTTATCCATTTTTCACTTTCTGTGATATTGAACTTGTACGGTAAACGAGGTTCTTGTAAACAGAGGCGTCCCAAACATTGGGGTGGCTGTGTCTTTTTGATTTTAATTTCCCTAAGCTATAGGACCATAAGTGGAAGTGCCCTAGGCTCTGTTGCTTTGTTTTTTAGATGTTTCAGGAAACACCATACACTTCTCCCGAGTGTCTGTTGGCAGTTTACATCCCGCCCATCAGCATAACAAGGCTCCCAGTTCTCCATGGCCTGTCCTGCCTTTCTGGATTTTACACTTTTTTCAGATGGCCCTTTTGACCGGGGGGAAGTGAGACTTCATTGTAGTGCAGATTTCCTTTGCAAGCTTGCTTGGTTGGCCAAAAAGGGCGTATGCGTTTTTTCCTGAATATATTCAGGAAAAAACGCATACGCCCTTTTTGGCCAAGTGCATCATTGTGGACGTTCTGCCTCTTTTCCTATGCTTTCAATGCAATTCCAGTCTACCTCCTGAAATCGGTTTCCTGCAATTTTGCCCCGCTTTCAAGTCCTCTTGGCAGCCTTACTTCAGTATATTTTTGGACGATAGTTGTCATTTATAACTCTGCAGGTTTGTGAATTACAGTGCCCCTGAGCTCCTTTCTTCAACTCGTTTTCTTGTGAGCTGGCCGCAACACCGCAGGATGGCTTCAGGCCCTAATCTGGTTCCGGCACGGCACGCTGAGCCTTTGGTTATTTCCTCTTCCTGGTGGGAAATGAGAGTTAAATTTGCCCGTCCAGACACCTCCAGCTAGTCTCTCATTGGTTCTCGCTATTCCTGTTCATCTTCCGCAGAAATTGCAAACTGGGCCAAACAGGAGGTTAAAGGGACTGACTCTCCAAGTCGGGAGAGTGTTAGTAAAGCGTCTGGAATGTTGCACCCGAGTACCAGGGTACGAAAACTGAGACATATTTGAACACGTCTCCCGATCACATGGTTGATCATACTCTAGGTTCCACATGCATGTTTTAGCTGAAGGAAGAATACCTTAAACCTGGGTAGTTGAAACCCGTGGAATGGGTACCATGCAATATGACTTCAAAGGGTCTTCATTTGCTCACCGAACCTCTCCAATCCTATCACTGCTGCGTTTATGTCCCTGTACACATGCTTGATTCTCTTTCGGAGACATAGCAATCCATAGGTTTTAAGATACTTAAGAGTCAGGTACATTCTTAGGCGTTTAATATGCGGTGTTGAGTCCATTTCGTTGAGCAAGGAGTAGCTCTTGTCTATTCCATATTTGGCTTAAGGAACTTTATCTGTGCTCATTTCAATCTCTGGTTTTATGCAGCACCCCAACTCACCTTTACCCTTAAACAAGCATAAGTTGGTTTTCTAAATTTGAGACCCTGTTCTGTTCTGTAATTCAGTTCCTGTGTAGCCAAGTTGACATTCCGTGTATTACTGATATCTTATGATGTTTCTTTTTCTGTGTGACTTATTTCAGTTAGAATCATCGTACCTGAATCCACTCATTGTGCTGCTACGGGCCTGATGACATAGATTTCACTGCTGAGTGATACTGCATTGTACGTAAGTACCACAAGTTCTTTATCCATTTTTCACTTTCTGTGATATTGAACTTGTACGGTAAACGAGGTTCTTGTAAACAGAGGCGTCCCAAACATTGGGGTGGCTGTGTCTTTTTGATTTTAATTTCCCTAAGCTATAGGACCATAAGTGGAAGTGCCCTAGGCTCTGTTGCTTTGTTTTTTAGATGTTTCAGGAAACACCATACACTTCTCCCGAGTGTCTGTTGGCAGTTTACATCCCGCCCATCAGCATAACAAGGCTCCCAGTTCTCCATGGCCTGTCCTGCCTTTCTGGATTTTACACTTTTTTCAGATGGCCCTTTTGACCGGGGGGAAGTGAGACTTCATTGTAGTGCAGATTTCCTTTGCAAGCTTGCTTGGTTGGCCAAAAAGGGCGTATGCGTTTTTTCCTGAATATATTCAGGAAAAAACGCATACGCCCTTTTTGGCCAAGTGCATCATTGTGGACGTTCTGCCTCTTTTCCTATGCTTTCAATGCAATTCCAGTCTACCTCCTGAAATCGGTTTCCTGCAATTCTGCCCCGCTTTCAAGTCCTCTTGGCAGCCTTACTTCAGTATATTTTTGGACAATAGTTGTCATTTATAACTCTGCAGGTTTGTGAATTACAGTGCCCCTGAGCTCCTTTCTTCAACTCGTTTTCTTGTGAGCTGGCCGCAACACCGCAGGATGGCTTCAGGCCCTAATCTGGTTCCGGCACGGCACGCTGAGCCTTTGGTTATTTCCTCTTCCTGGTGGGAAATGAGAGTTAAATTTGCCCGTCCAGACACCTCCAGCTAGTCTCTCATTGGTTCTCGCTATTCCTGTTCATCTTCCGCAGAAATTGCAAACTGGGCCAAACAGGAGGTTAAAGGGACTGACTCTCCAAGTCGGGAGAGTGTTAGTAAAGCGTCTGGAATGTTGCACCCGAGTACCAGGGTACGAAAACTGAGACATATTTGAACACGTCTCCCGATCACATGGTTGATCATACTCTAGGTTCCACATGCATGTTTTAGCTGAAGGAAGAATACCTTAAACCTGGGTAGTTGAAACCCGTGGAATGGGTACCATGCAATATGACTTCAAAGGGTCTTCATTTGCTCACCGAACCTCTCCAATCCTATCACTGCTGCGTTTATGTCCCTGTACACATGCTTGATTCTCTTTCGGAGACATAGCAATCCATAGGTTTTAAGATACTTAAGAGTCAGGTACATTCTTAGGCGTTTAATATGCGGTGTTGAGTCCATTTCGTTGAGCAAGGAGTAGCTCTTGTCTATTCCATATTTGGCTTAAGGAACTTTATCTGTGCTCATTTCAATCTCTGGTTTTATGCAGCACCCCAACTCACCTTTACCCTTAAACAAGCATAAGTTGGTTTTCTAAATTTGAGACCCTGTTCTGTTCTGTAATTCAGTTCCTGTGTAGCCAAGTTTACATTCCGTGTATTACTGATATCTTATGATGTTTCTTTCTCTGTGTGACTTATTTCAGTTAGAATCATCGTACCTGAATCCACTCATTGTGCTGCTACGGGCCTGATGACATAGATTTCACTGCTGAGTGATACTGCATTGTACGTAAGTACCACAAGTTCTTTATCCATTTTTCACTTTCTGTGATATTGAACTTGTACGGTAAACGAGGTTCTTGTAAACAGAGGCGTCCCAAACATTGGGGTGGCTGTGTCTTTTTGATTTTAATTTCCCTAAGCTATAGGACCATAAGTGGAAGTGCCCTAGGCTCTGTTGCTTTGTTTTTTAGATGTTTCAGGAAACACCATACACTTCTCCCGAGTGTCTGTTGGCAGTTTACATCCCGCCCATCAGCATAACAAGGCTCCCAGTTCTCCATGGCCTGTCCTGCCTTTCTGGATTTTACACTTTTTTCAGATGGCCCTTTTGACCGGGGGGAAGTGAGACTTCATTGTAGTGCAGATTTCCTTTGCAAGCTTGCTTGGTTGGCCAAAAAGGGCGTATGCGTTCTTTCCTGAATATATTCAGGAAAAAACGCATACGCCCTTTTTGGCCAAGTGCATCATTGTGGACGTTCTGCCTCTTTTCCTATGCTTTCAATGCAATTCCAGTCTACCTCCTGAAATCGGTTTCCTGCAATTCTGCCCTGCTTTCAAGTCCTCTTGGCAGCCTTACTTCAGTATATTTTTGGACGATAGTTGTCATTTATAACTCTGCAGGTTTGTGAATTACAGTGCCCCTGAGCTCCTTTCTTCAACTCGTTTTCTTGTGAGCTGGCCGCAACACCGCAGGATGGCTTCAGGCCCTAATCTGGTTCCGGCACGGCACGCTGAGCCTTTGGTTATTTCCTCTTCCTGGTGGGAAATGAGAGTTAAATTTGCCCGTCCAGACACCTCCAGCTAGTCTCTCATTGGTTCTCGCTATTCCTGTTCATCTTCCGCAGAAATTGCAAACTGGGCCAAACAGGAGGTTAAAGGGACTGACTCTCCAAGTCGGGAGAGTGTTAGTAAAGCGTCTGGAATGTTGCACCCGAGTACCAGGGTACGAAAACTGAGACATATTTGAACACGTCTCCCGATCACATGGTTGATCATACTCTAGGTTCCACATGCATGTTTTAGCTGAAGGAAGAATACCTTAAACCTGGGTAGTTGAAACCCGTGGAATGGGTACCATGCAATATGACTTCAAAGGGTCTTCATTTGCTCACCGAACCTCTCCAATCCTATCACTGCTGCGTTTATGTCCCTGTACACATGCTTGATTCTCTTTCGGAGACATAGCAATCCATAGGTTTTAAGATACTTAAGAGTCAGGTACATTCTTAGGCGTTTAATATGCGGTGTTGAGTCCATTTCGTTGAGCAAGGAGTAGCTCTTGTCTATTCCATATTTGGCTTAAGGAACTTTATCTGTGCTCATTTCAATCTCTGGTTTTATGCAGCACCCCAACTCACCTTTACCCTTAAACAAGCATAAGTTGGTTTTCTAAATTTGAGACCCTGTTCTGTTCTGTAATTCAGTTCCTGTGTAGCCAAGTTTACATTCCGTGTATTACTGATATCTTATGATGTTTCTTTCTCTGTGTGACTAATTTCAGTTAGAATCATCGTACCTGAATCCACTCATTGTGCTGCTACGGGCCTGATGACATAGATTTCACTGCTGAGTGATACTGCATTGTACGTAAGTACCACAAGTTCTTTATCCATTTTTCACTTTCTGTGATATTGAACTTGTACGGTAAACGAGGTTCTTGTAAACAGAGGCGTCCCAAACATTGGGGTGGCTGTGTCTTTTTGATTTTAATTTCCCTAAACTATAGGACCATAAGTGGAAGTGCCCTAGGCTCTGTTGCTTTGTTTTTTAGATGTTTCAGGAAACACCATACACTTCTCCCGAGTGTCTGTTGGCAGTTTACATCCCGCCCATCAGCATAACAAGGCTCCCAGTTCTCCATGGCCTGTCCTGCCTTTCTGGATTTTACACTTTTTTCAGATGGCCCTTTTGACCGGGGGGAAGTGAGACTTCATTGTAGTGCAGATTTCCTTTGCAAGCTTGCTTGGTTGGCCAAAAAGGGCGTATGCGTTTTTTCCTGAATATATTCAGGAAAAAACGCATACGCCCTTTTTGGCCAAGTGCATCATTGTGGACGTTCTGCCTCTTTTCCTATGCTTTCAATGCAATTCCAGTCTACCTCCTGAAATCGGTTTCCTGCAATTCTGCCCCACTTTCAAGTCCTCTTGGCAGCCTTACTTCAGTATATTTTTGGACGATAGCTGTCATTTATAACTCTGCAGGTTTGTGAATTACAGTGCCCCTGAGCTCCTTTCTTCAACTCGTTTTCTTGTGAGCTGGCCGCAACACCGCAGGATGGCTTCAGGCCCTAATCTGGTTCCGGCACGGCACGCTGAGCCTTTGGTTATTTCCTCTTCCTGGTGGGAAATGAGAGTTAAATTTGCCCGTCCAGACACCTCCAGCTAGTCTCTCATTGGTTCTCGCTATTCCTGTTCATCTTCCGCAGAAATTGCAAACTGGGCCAAACAGGAGGTTAAAGGGACTGACTCTCCAAGTCGGGAGAGTGTTAGTAAAGCGTCTGGAATGTTGCACCCGAGTACCAGGGTACGAAAACTGAGACATATTTGAACACGTCTCCCGATCACATGGTTGATCATACTCTAGGTTCCACATGCATGTTTTAGCTGAAGGAAGAATACCTTAAACCTGGGTAGTTGAAACCCGTGGAATGGGTACCATGCAATATGACTTCAAAGGGTCTTCATTTGCTCACCGAACCTCTCCAATCCTATCACTGCTGCGTTTATGTCCCTGTACACATGCTTGATTCTCTTTCGGAGACATAGCAATCCATAGGTTTTAAGATACTTAAGAGTCAGGTACATTCTTAGGCGTTTAATATGCGGTGTTGAGTCCATTTCGTTGAGCAAGGAGTAGCTCTTGTCTATTCCATATTTGGCTTAAGGAACTTTATCTGTGCTCATTTCAATCTCTGGTTTTATGCAGCACCCCAACTCACCTTTACCCTTAAACAAGCATAAGTTGGTTTTCTAAATTTGAGACCCTGTTCTGTTCTGTAATTCAGTTCCTGTGTAGCCAAGTTTACATTCCGTGTATTACTGATATCTTATGATGTTTCTTTTTCTGTGTGACTTATTTCAGTTAGAATCATCGTACCTGAATCCACTCATTGTGCTGCTACGGGCCTGATGACATAGATTTCACTGCTGAGTGATACTGCATTGTACGTAAGTACCACAAGTTCTTTATCCATTTTTCACTTTCTGTGATATTGAACTTGTACGGTAAACGAGGTTCTTGTAAACAGAGGCGTCCCAAACATTGGGGTGGCTGTGTCTTTTTGATTTTAATTTCCCTAAGCTATAGGACCATAAGTGGAAGTGCCCTAGGCTCTGTTGCTTTGTTTTTTAGATGTTTCAGGAAACACCATACACTTCTCCCGAGTGTCTGTTGGCAGTTTACATCCCGCCCATCAGCATAACAAGGCTCCCAGTTCTCCATGGCCTGTCCTGCCTTTCTGGATTTTACACTTTTTTCAGATGGCCCTTTTGACCGGGGGGAAGTGAGACTTCATTGTAGTGCAGATTTCCTTTGCAAGCTTGCTTGGTTGGCCAAAAAGGGCGTATGCGTTCTTTCCTGAATATATTCAGGAAAAAACGCATACGCCCTTTTTGGCCAAGTGCATCATTGTGGACGTTCTGCCTCTTTTCCTATGCTTTCAATGCAATTCCAGTCTACCTCCTGAAATCGGTTTCCTGCAATTCTGCCCTGCTTTCAAGTCCTCTTGGCAGCCTTACTTCAGTATATTTTTGGACGATAGTTGTCATTTATAACTCTGCAGGTTTGTGAATTACAGTGCCCCTGAGCTCCTTTCTTCAACTCGTTTTCTTGTGAGCTGGCCGCAACACCGCAGGATGGCTTCAGGCCCTAATCTGGTTCCAGCACGGCACGCTGAGCCTTTGGTTATTTCCTCTTCCTGGTGGGAAATGAGAGTTAAATTTGCCCGTCCAGACACCTCCAGCTAGTCTCTCATTGGTTCTCGCTATTCCTGTTCATCTTCCGCAGAAATTGCAAACTGGGCCAAACAGGAGGTTAAAGGGACTGACTCTCCAAGTCGGGAGAGTGTTAGTAAAGCGTCTGGAATGTTGCACCCGAGTACCAGGGTACGAAAACTGAGACATATTTGAACACGTCTCCCGATTACATGGTTGATCATACTCTAGGTTCCACATGCATGTTTTAGCTGAAGGAAGAATACCTTAAACCTGGGTAGTTGAAACCCGTGGAATGGATACCATGCAATATGACTTCAAAGGGTCTTCATTTGCTCACCGAACCTCTCCAATCCTATCACTGCTGCGTTTATGTCCCTGTACACATGCTTGATTCTCTTTCGGAGACATAGCAATCCATACGTTTTAAGATACTTAAGAGTCAGGTACATTCTTAGGCGTTTAATATGCGGTGTTGAGTCCATTTCGTTGAGCAAGGAGTAGCTCTTGTCTATTCCATATTTGGCTTAAGGAACTTTATCTGTGCTCATTTCAATCTCTGGTTTTATGCAGCACCCCAACTCACCTTTACCCTTAAACAAGCATAAGTTGGTTTTCTAAATTTGAGACCCTGTTCTGTTCTGTAATTCAGTTCCTGTGTAGCCAAGTTGACATTCCGTGTATTACTGATATCTTATGATGTTTCTTTTTCTGTGTGACTTATTTCAGTTAGAATCATCGTACCTGAATCCACTCATTGTGCTGCTACGGGCCTGATGACATAGATTTCACTGCTGAGTGATACTGCATTGTACGTAAGTACCACAAGTTCTTTATCCATTTTTCACTTTCTGTGATATTGAACTTGTACGGTAAACGAGGTTCTTGTAAACAGAGGCGTCCCAAACATTGGGGTGGCTGTGTCTTTTTGATTTTAATTTCCCTAAGCTATAGGACCATAAGTGGAAGTGCCCTAGGCTCTGTTGCTTTGTTTTTTAGATGTTTCAGGAAACACCATACACTTCTCCCGAGTGTCTGTTGGCAGTTTACATCCCGCCCATCAGCATAACAAGGCTCCCAGTTCTCCATGGCCTGTCCTGCCTTTCTGGATTTTACACTTTTTTCAGATGGCCCTTTTGACCGGGGGGAAGTGAGACTTCATTGTAGTGCAGATTTCCTTTGCAAGCTTGCTTGGTTGGCCAAAAAGGGCGTATGCGTTTTTTCCTGAATATATTCAGGAAAAAACGCATACGCCCTTTTTGGCCAAGTGCATCATTGTGGACGTTCTGCCTCTTTTCCTATGCTTTCAATGCAATTCCAGTCTACCTCCTGAAATCGGTTTCCTGCAATTCTGCCCCGCTTTCAAGTCCTCTTGGCAGCCTTACTTCAGTATATTTTTGGACGATAGTTGTCATTTATAACTCTGCAGGTTTGTGAATTACAGTGCCCCTGAGCTCCTTTCTTCAACTCGTTTTCTTGTGAGCTGGCCGCAACACCGCAGGATGGCTTCAGGCCCTAATCTGGTTCCGGCACGGCACGCTGAGCCTTTGGTTATTTCCTCTTCCTGGTGGGAAATGAGAGTTAAATTTGCCCGTCCAGACACCTCCAGCTAGTCTCTCATTGGTTCTCGCTATTCCTGTTCATCTTCCGCAGAAATTGCAAACTGGGCCAAACAGGAGGTTAAAGGGACTGACTCTCCAAGTCGGGAGAGTGTTAGTAAAGCGTCTGGAATGTTGCACCCGAGTACCAGGGTACGAAAACTGAGACATATTTGAACACGTCTCCCGATCACATGGTTGATCATACTCTAGGTTCCACATGCATGTTTTAGCTGAAGGAAGAATACCTTAAACCTGGGTAGTTGAAACCCGTGGAATGGGTACCATGCAATATGACTTCAAAGGGTCTTCATTTGCTCACCGAACCTCTCCAATCCTATCACTGCTGCGTTTATGTCCCTGTACACATGCTTGATTCTCTTTCGGAGACATAGCAATCCATAGGTTTTAAGATACTTAAGAGTCAGGTACATTCTTAGGCGTTTAATATGCGGTGTTGAGTCCATTTCGTTGAGCAAGGAGTAGCTCTTGTCTATTCCATATTTGGCTTAAGGAACTTTATCTGTGCTCATTTCAATCTCTGGTTTTATGCAGCACCCCAACTCACCTTTACCCTTAAACAAGCATAAGTTGGTTTTCTAAATTTGAGACCCTGTTCTGTTCTGTAATTCAGTTCCTGTGTAGCCAAGTTTACATTCCGTGTATTACTGATATCTTATGATGTTTCTTTTTCTGTGTGACTTATTTCAGTTAGAATCATCGTACCTGAATCCACTCATTGTGCTGCTACGGGCCTGATGGCATAGATATCACTGCTGAGTGATACTGCATTGTACGTAAGTACCACAAGTTCTTTATCCATTTTTCACTTTCTGTGATATTGAACTTGTACGGTAAACGAGGTTCTTGTAAACAGAGGCGTCCCAAACATTGGGGTGGCTGTATCTTTTTGATTTTAATTTCCCTAAGCTATAGGACCATAAGTGGAAGTGCCCTAGGCTCTGTTGCTTTGTTTTTTAGATGTTTCAGGAAACACCATACACTTCTCCCGAGTGTCTGTTGGCAGTTTACATCCCGCCCATCAGCATAACAAGGCTCCCAGTTCTCCATGGCCTGTCCTGCCTTTCTGGATTTTATACTTTTTTCAGATGGCCCTTTTGACCGGGGTTGGGGGAGTGAGACTTCATTGTAGTGCAGATTTCCTTTGCAAGCTTGCTTGGTTGGCCAAAAAGTGCGTATGCGTTTTTTCCTGAATATATTCAGGAAAAAACGCATACGCCCTTTTTGGCCAAGTGCATCATTGTGGACGTTCTGCCTCTTTTCCTATGCTTTCAATGCAATTCCAGTCTACCTCCTGAAATCGGTTTCCTGCAATTCTGCCCCGCTTTCAAGTCCTCTTGGCAGCCTTACTTCAGTATATTTTTGGACGATAGTTGTCATTTATAACTCTGCAGGTTTGTGAATTACAGTGCCCCTGAGCTCCTTTCTTCAACTCGTTTTCTTGTGAGCTGGCCGCAACACCGCAGGATGGCTTCAGGCCCTAATCTGGTTCCGGCACGGCATGCTGAGCCTTTGGTTATTTCCTCTTCCTGGTGGGAAATGAGAGTTAAATTTGCCCGTCCAGACACCTCCAGCTAGTCTCTCATTGGTTCTCGCTATTCCTGTTCATCTTCCGCAGAAATTGCAAACTGGGCCAAACAGGAGGTTAAAGGGACTGACTCTCCAAGTCGGGAGAGTGTTAGTAAAGCATCTGGAATGTTGCACCCGAGTACCAGGGTACGAAAACTGAGACATATTTGAACACGTCTCCCGATCACATGGTTGATCATACTCTAGGTTCCACATGCATGTTTTAGCTGAAGGAAGAATACCTTAAACCTGGGTAGTTGAAACCCGTGGAATGGGTACCATGCAATATGACTTCAAAGGGTCTTCATTTGCTCACCGAACCTCTCCAATCCTATCACTGCTGCGTTTATGTCCCTGTACACATGCTTGATTCTCTTTCGGAGACATAGCAATCCATAGGTTTTAAGATACTTAAGAGTCAGGTACATTCTTAGGCGTTTAATATGCGGTGTTGAGTCCATTTCGTTGAGCAAGGAGTAGCTCTTGTCTATTCCATATTTGGCTTAAGGAACTTTATCTGTGCTCATTTCAATCTCTGGTTTTATGCAGCACCCCAACTCACCTTTACCCTTAAACAAGCATAAGTTGGTTTTCTAAATTTGAGACCCTGTTCTGTTCTGTAATTCAGTTCCTGTGTAGCCAAGTTGACATTCCGTGTATTACTGATATCTTATGATGTTTCTTTTTCTGTGTGACTTATTTCAGTTAGAATCATCGTACCTGAATCCACTCATTGTGCTGCTACGGGCCTGATGGCAAGGATTTCACTGCTGAGTGATACTGCATTGTACGTAAGTACCACAAGTTCTTTATCCATTTTTCACTTTCTGTGATATTGAACTTGTACGGTAAACGAGGTTCTTGTAAACAGAGGCGTCCCAAACATTGGGGTGGCTGTATCTTTTTGATTTTAATTTCCCTAAGCTATAGGACCATAAATGGAAGTGCCCTAGGCTCTGTTGCTTTGTTTTTTAGATGTTTCAGGAAACACCATACACTTCTCCCGAGTGTCTGTTGGCAGTTTACATCCCGCCCATCAGCATAACAAGGCTCCCAGTTCTCCATGGCCTGTCCTGCCTTTCTGGATTTTACACTTTTTTCAGATGGCCCTTTTGACCGGGGGGAAGTGAGACTTCATTGTAGTGCAGATTTCCTTTGCAAGCTTGCTTGGTTGGCCAAAAAGGGCGTATGCGTTTTTTCCTGAATATATTCAGGAAAAAACGCATACGCCCTTTTTGGCCAAGTGCATCATTGTGGACGTTCTGCCTCTTTTCCTATGCTTTCAATGCAATTCCAGTCTACCTCCTGAAATTGGTTTCCTGCAATTCTGCCCCGCTTTCAAGTCCTCTTGGCAGCCTTACTTCAGTATATTTTTGGACGATAGTTGTCATTTATAACTCTGCAGGTTTGTGAGTTACAGTGCCCCTGAGCTCCTTTCTTCAACTCGTTTTCTTGTGAGCTGGCCGCAACACCGCAGGATGGCTTCAGGCCCTAATCTGGTTCCGGCACGGCACGCTGAGCCTTTGGTTATTTCCTCTTCCTGGTGGGAAATGAGAGTTAAATTTGCCCGTCCAGACACCTCCAGCTAGTCTCTCATTGGTTCTCGCTATTCCTGTTCATCTTCCGCAGAAATTGCAAACTGGGCCAAACAGGAGGTTAAAGGGACTGACTCTCCAAGTCGGGAGAGTGTTAGTAAAGCGTCTGGAATGTTGCACCCGAGTACCAGGGTACGAAAACTGAGACATATTTGAACACGTCTCCCGATCACATGGTTGATCATACTCTAGGTTCCACATGCATGTTTTAGCTGAAGGAAGAATACCTTAAACCTGGGTAGTTGAAACCCGTGGAATGGGTACCATGCAATATGACTTCAAAGGGTCTTCATTTGCTCACCGAACCTCTCCAATCCTATCACTGCTGCGTTTATGTCCCTGTACACATGCTTGATTCTCTTTCGGAGACATAGCAATCCATAGGTTTTAAGATACTTAAGAGTCAGGTACATTCTTAGGCGTTTAATATGCGGTGTTGAGTCCATTTCGTTGAGCAAGGAGTAGCTCTTGTCTATTCCATATTTGGCTTAAGGAACTTTATCTGTGCTCATTTCAATCTCTGGTTTTATGCAGCACCCCAACTCACCTTTACCCTTAAACAAGCATAAGTTGGTTTTCTAAATTTGAGACCCTGTTCTGTTCTGTAATTCAGTTCCTGTGTAGCCAAGTTGACATTCCGTGTATTACTGATATCTTATGATGTTTCTTTTTCTGTGTGACTTATTTCAGTTAGAATCATCGTACCTGAATCCACTCATTGTGCTGCTACGGGCCTGATGACATAGATTTCACTGCTGAGTGATACTGCATTGTACGTAAGTACCACAAGTTCTTTATCCATTTTTCACTTTCTGTGATATTGAACTTGTACGGTAAACGAGGTTCTTGTAAACAGAGGCGTCCCAAACATTGGGGTGGCTGTGTCTTTTTGATTTTAATTTCCCTAAGCTATAGGACCATAAGTGGAAGTGCCCTAGGCTCTGTTGCTTTGTTTTTTAGATGTTTCAGGAAACACCATACACTTCTCCCGAGTGTCTGTTGGCAGTTTACATCCCGCCCACCAGCATAACAAGGCTCCCAGTTCTCCATGGCCTGTCCTGCCTTTCTGGATTTTACACTTTTTTCAGATGGCCCTTTTGACCGGGGGGAAGTGAGACTTCATTGTAGTGCAGATTTCCTTTGCAAGCTTGCTTGGTTGGCCAAAAAGGGCGTATGCGTTCTTTCCTGAATATATTCAGGAAAAAACTCATACGCCCTTTTTGGCCAAGTGCATCATTGTGGACGTTCTGCCTCTTTTCCTATGCTTTCAATGCAATTCCAGTCTACCTCCTGAAATCGGTTTCCTGCAATTCTGCCCCGCTTTCAAGTCCTCTTGGCAGCCTTACTTCAGTATATTTTTGGACGATAGTTGTCATTTATAACTCTGCAGGTTTGTGAATTACAGTGCCCCTGAGCTCCTTTCTTCAACTCGTTTTCTTGTGAGCTGGCCGCAACACCGCAGGATGGCTTCAGGCCCTAATCTGGTTCCGGCACGGCACGCTGAGCCTTTGGTTATTTCCTCTTCCTGGTGGGAAATGAGAGTTAAATTTGCCCGTCCAGACACCTCCAGCTAGTCTCTCATTGGTTCTCGCTATTCCTGTTCATCTTCCGCAGAAATTGCAAACTGGGCCAAACAGGAGGTTAAAGGGACTGACTCTCCAAGTCGGGAGAGTGTTAGTAAAGCGTCTGGAATGTTGCACCCGAGTACCAGGGTACGAAAACTGAGACATATTTGAACACGTCTCCCGATCACATGGTTGATCATACTCTAGGTTCCACATGCATGTTTTAGCTGAAGGAAGAATACCTTAAACCTGGGTAGTTGAAACCCGTGGAATGGGTACCATGCAATATGACTTCAAAGGGTCTTCATTTGCTCACCGAACCTCTCCAATCCTATCACTGCTGCGTTTATGTCCCTGTACACATGCTTGATTCTCTTTCGGAGACATAGCAATCCATAGGTTTTAAGATACTTAAGAGTCAGGTACATTCTTAGGCGTTTAATATGCGGTGTTGAGTCCATTTCGTTGAGCAAGGAGTAGCTCTTGTCTATTCCATATTTGGCTTAAGGAACTTTATCTGTGTTCATTTCAATCTCTGGTTTTATGCAGCACCCCAACTCACCTTTACCCTTAAACAAGCATAAGTTGGTTTTCTAAATTTGAGACCCTGTTCTGTTCTGTAATTCAGTTCCTGTGTAGCCAAGTTTACATTCCGTGTATTACTGATATCGTATGATGTTTCTTTTTCTGTGTGACTTATTTCAGTTAGAATCATCGTACCTGAATCCACTCATTGTGCTGCTACGGGCCTGATGACATAGATTTCACTGCTGAGTGATACTGCATTGTACGTAAGTAGCACAAGTTCTTTATCCATTTTTCACTTTCTGTGATATTGAACTTGTACGGTAAACAAGGTTCTTGTAAACAGAGGCGTCCCAAACTTTGGGGTGGCTGTGTCTTTTTGATTTTAATTTCCCTAAGCTATAGGACCATAAGTGGAAGTGGCCTAGGCTCTGTTGCTTTGTTTTTTAGATGTTTCAGGAAACACCATACACTTCTCCCGAGTGTCTGTTGGCAGTTTACATCCCGCCCATCAGCATAACAAGGCTCCCAGTTCTCCATGGCCTGTCCTGCCTTTCTGGATTTTACACTTTTTTCAGATGGCCCTTTTGACCGGGGGGAAGTGAGACTTCATTGTAGTGCAGATTTCCTTTGCAAGCTTGCTTGGTTGGCCAAAAAGGGCGTATGCGTTCTTTCCTGAATATATTCAGGAAAAAACGCATACGCCCTTTTTGGCCAAGTGCATCATTGTGGACGTTCTGCCTCTTTTCCTATGCTTTCAATGCAATTCCAGTCTACCTCCTGAAATCGGTTTCCTGCAATTCTGCCCCGCTTTCAAGTCCTCTTGGCAGCCTTACTTCAGTATATTTTTGGACGATAGTTGTCATTTATAACTCTGCAGGTTTGTGAATTACAGTGCCCCTGAGCTCCTTTCTTCAACTCGTTTTCTTGTGAGCTGGCCGCAACACCGCAGGATGGCTTCAGGCCCTAATCTGGTTCCGGCACGGCACGCTGAGCCTTTGGTTATTTCCTCTTCCTGGTGGGAAATGAGAGTTAAATTTGCCCGTCCAGACACCTCCAGCTAGTCTCTCATTGGTTCTCGCTATTCCTGTTCATCTTCCGCAGAAATTGCAAACTGGGCCAAACAGGAGGTTAAAGGGACTGACTCTCCAAGTCGGGAGAGTGTTAGTAAAGCGTCTGGAATGTTGCACCCGAGTACCAGGGTACGAAAACTGAGACATATTTGAACACGTCTCCCGATCACATGGTTGATCATACTCTAGGTTCCACATGCATGTTTTAGCTGAAGGAAGAATACCTTAAACCTGGGTAGTTGAAACCCGTGGAATGGGTACCATGCAATATGACTTCAAAGGGTCTTCATTTGCTCACCGAACCTCTCCAATCCTATCACTGCTGCGTTTATGTCCCTGTACACATGCTTGATTCTCTTTCGGAGACATAGCAATCCATAGGTTTTAAGATACTTAAGAGTCAGGTACATTCTTAGGCGTTTAATATGCGGTGTTGAGTCCATTTCGTTGAGCAAGGAGTAGCTCTTGTCTATTCCATATTTGGCTTAAGGAACTTTATCTGTGCTCATTTCAATCTCTGGTTTTATGCAGCACCCCAACTCACCTTTACCCTTAAACAAGCATAAGTTGGTTTTCTAAATTTGAGACCCTGTTCTGTTCTGTAATTCAGTTCCTGTGTAGCCAAGTTTACATTCCGTGTATTACTGATATCTTATGATGTTTCTTTTTCTGTGTGACTTATTTCAGTTAGAATCATCGTACCTGAATCCACTCATTGTGCTGCTACGGGCCTGATGGCATAGATTTCACTGCTGAGTGATACTGCATTGTACGTAAGTACCACAAGTTCTTTATCCATTTTTCACTTTCTGTGATATTGAACTTGTACGGTAAACGAGGTTCTTGTAAACAGAGGCGTCCCAAACATTGGGGTGGCTGTGTCTTTTTGATTTTAATTTCCCTAAGCTATAGGACCATAAGTGGAAGTGGCCTAGGCTCTGTTGCTTTGTTTTTTAGATGTTTCAGGAAACACCATACACTTCTCCCGAGTGTCTGTTGGCAGTTTACATCCCGCCCATCAGCATAACAAGGCTCCCAGTTCTCCATGGCCTGTCCTGCCTTTCTGGATTTTACACTTTTTTCAGATGGCCCTTTTGACCGGGGGGAAGTGAGACTTCATTGTAGTGCAGATTTCCTTTGCAAGCTTGCTTGGTTGGCCAAAAAGGGCGTATGCGTTCTTTCCTGAATATATTCAGGAAAAAACGCATACGCCCTTTTTGGCCAAGTGCATCATTGTGGACGTTCTGCCTCTTTTCCTATGCTTTCAATGCAATTCCAGTCTACCTCCTGAAATCGGTTTCCTGCAATTCTGCCCCGCTTTCAAGTCCTCTTGGCAGCCTTACTTCAGTATATTTTTGGACGATAGTTGTCATTTATAACTCTGCAGGTTTGTGAATTACAGTGCCCCTGAGCTCCTTTCTTCAACTCGTTTTCTTGTGAGCTGGCCGCAACACCGCAGGATGGCTTCAGGCCCTAATCTGGTTCCGGCACGGCACGCTGAGCCTTTGGTTATTTCCTCTTCCTGGTGGGAAATGAGAGTTAAATTTGCCCGTCCAGACACCTCCAGCTAGTCTCTCATTGGTTCTCGCTATTCCTGTTCATCTTCCGCAGAAATTGCAAACTGGGCCAAACAGGAGGTTAAAGGGACTGACTCTCCAAGTCGGGAGAGTGTTAGTAAAGCGTCTGGAATGTTGCACCCGAGTACCAGGGTACGAAAACTGAGACATATTTGAACACGTCTCCCGATCACATGGTTGATCATACTCTAGGTTCCACATGCATGTTTTAGCTGAAGGAAGAATACCTTAAACCTGGGTAGTTGAAACCCGTGGAATGGGTACCATGCAATATGACTTCAAAGGGTCTTCATTTGCTCACCGAACCTCTCCAATCCTATCACTGCTGCGTTTATGTCCCTGTACACATGCTTGATTCTCTTTCGGAGACATAGCAATCCATAGGTTTTAAGATACTTAAGAGTCAGGTACATTCTTAGGCGTTTAATATGCGGTGTTGAGTCCATTTCGTTGAGCAAGGAGTAGCTCTTGTCTATTCCATATTTGGCTTAAGGAACTTTATCTGTGCTCATTTCAATCTCTGGTTTTATGCAGCACCCCAACTCACCTTTACCCTTAAACAAGCATAAGTTGGTTTTCTAAATTTGAGACCCTGTTCTGTTCTGTAATTCAGTTCCTGTGTAGCCAAGTTGACATTCCGTGTATTACTGATATCTTACGATGTTTCTTTTTCTGTGTGACTTATTTCAGTTAGAATCATCGTACCTGAATCCACTCATTGTGCTGCTACGGGCCTGATGACATAGATTTCACTGCTGAGTGATACTGCATTGTACGTAAGTACCACAAGTTCTTTATCCATTTTTCACTTTCTGTGATATTGAACTTGTATGGTAAACGAGGTTCTTGTAAACAGAGGCGTCCCAAACATTGGGGTGGCTGTGTCTTTTTGATTTTAATTTCCCTAAGCTATAGGACCATAAGTGGAAGTGGCCTAGGCTCTGTTGCTTTGTTTTTTAGATGTTTCAGGAAACACCATACACTTCTCCCGAGTGTCTGTTGGCAGTTTACATCCCGCCCATCAGCATAACAAGGCTCCCAGTTCTCCATGGCCTGTCCTGCCTTTCTGGATTTTACACTTTTTTCAGATGGCCCTTTTGACCGGGGGGAAGTGAGACTTCATTGTAGTGCAGATTTCCTTTGCAAGCTTGCTTGGTTGGCCAAAAAGGGCGTATGCGTTCTTTCCTGAATATATTCAGGAAAAAACGCATACGCCCTTTTTGGCCAAGTGCATCATTGTGGACGTTCTGCCTCTTTTCCTATGCTTTCAATGCAATTCCAGTCTACCTCCTGAAATCGGTTTCCTGCAATTCTGCCCCGCTTTCAAGTCCTCTTGGCAGCCTTACTTCAGTATATTTTTGGACAATAGTTGTCATTTATAACTCTGCAGGTTTGTGAATTACAGTGCCCCTGAGCTCCTTTCTTCAACTCGTTTTCTTGTGAGCTGGCCGCAACACCGCAGGATGGCTTCAGGCCCTAATCTGGTTCCGGCACGGCACGCTGAGCCTTTGGTTATTTCCTCTTCCTGGTGGGAAATGAGAGTTAAATTTGCCCGTCCAGACACCTCCAGCTAGTCTCTCATTGGTTCTCGCTATTCCTGTTCATCTTCCGCAGAAATTGCAAACTGGGCCAAACAGGAGGTTAAAGGGACTGACTCTCCAAGTCGGGAGAGTGTTAGTAAAGCGTCTGGAATGTTGCACCCGAGTACCAGGGTACGAAAACTGAGACATATTTGAACACGTCTCCCGATCACATGGTTGATCATACTCTAGGTTCCACATGCATGTTTTAGCTGAAGGAAGAATACCTTAAACCTGGGTAGTTGAAACCCGTGGAATGGGTACCATGCAATATGACTTCAAAGGGTCTTCATTTGCTCACCGAACCTCTCCAATCCTATCACTGCTGCGTTTATGTCCCTGTACACATGCTTGATTCTCTTTCGGAGACATAGCAATCCATAGGTTTTAAGATACTTAAGAGTCAGGTACATTCTTAGGCGTTTAATATGTGGTGTTGAGTCCATTTCGTTGAGCAAGGAGTAGCTCTTGTCTATTCCATATTTGGCTTAAGGAACTTTATCTGTGCTCATTTCAATCTCTGGTTTTATGCAGCACCCCAACTCACCTTTACCCTTAAACAAGCATAAGTTGGTTTTCTAAATTTGAGACCCTGTTCTGTTCTGTAATTCAGTTCCTGTGTAGCCAAGTTTACATTCCGTGTATTACTGATATCTTATGATGTTTCTTTTTCTGTGTGACTTATTTCAGTTAGAATCATCGTACCTGAATCCACTCATTGTGCTGCTACGGGCCTGATGACATAGATTTCACTGCTGAGTGATACTGCATTGTACGTAAGTACCACAAGTTCTTTATCCATTTTTCACTTTCTGTGATATTGAACTTGTACGGTAAACGAGGTTCTTGTAAACAGAGGCGTCCCAAACATTGGGGTGGCTGTGTCTTTTTGATTTTAATTTCCCTAAGCTATAGGACCATAAGTGGAAGTGGCCTAGGCTCTGTTGCTTTGTTTTTTAGATGTTTCAGGAAACACCATACACTTCTCCCGAGTGTCTGTTGGCAGTTTACATCCCGCCCATCAGCATAACAAGGCTCCCAGTTCTCCATGGCCTGTCCTGCCTTTCTGGATTTTACACTTTTTTCAGATGGCCCTTTTGACCGGGGGGAAGTGAGACTTCATTGTAGTGCAGATTTCCTTTGCAAGCTTGCTTGGTTGGCCAAAAAGGGCGTATGCGTTCTTTCCTGAATATATTCAGGAAAAAACGCATACGCCCTTTTTGGCCAAGTGCATCATTGTGGACGTTCTGCCTCTTTTCCTATGCTTTCAATGCAATTCCAGTCTACCTCCTGAAATCGGTTTCCTGCAATTCTGCCCCGCTTTCAAGTCCTCTTGGCAGCCTTACTTCAGTATATTTTTGGACGATAGTTGTCATTTATAACTCTGCAGGTTTGTGAATTACAGTGCCCCTGAGCTCCTTTCTTCAACTCGTTTTCTTGTGAGCTGGCCGCAACACCGCAGGATGGCTTCAGGCCCTAATCTGGTTCCGGCACGGCACGCTGAGCCTTTGGTTATTTCCTCTTCCTGGTGGGAAATGAGAGTTAAATTTGCCCGTCCAGACACCTCCAGCTAGTCTCTCATTGGTTCTCACTATTCCTGTTCATCTTCCGCAGAAATTGCAAACTGGGCCAAACAGGAGGTTAAAGGGACTGACTCTCCAAGTCGGGAGAGTGTTAGTAAAGCGTCTGGAATGTTGCACCCGAGTACCAGGGTACGAAAACTGAGACATATTTGAACACGTCTCCCGATCACATGGTTGATCATACTCTAGGTTCCACATGCATGTTTTAGCTGAAGGAAGAATACCTTAAACCTGGGTAGTTGAAACCCGTGGAATGGGTACCATGCAATATGACTTCAAAGGGTCTTCATTTGCTCACCGAACCTCTCCAATCCTATCACTGCTGCGTTTATGTCCCTGTACACATGCTTGATTCTCTTTCGGAGACATAGCAATCCATAGGTTTTAAGATACTTAAGAGTCAGGTACATTCTTAGGCGTTTAATATGCGGTGTTGAGTCCATTTCGTTGAGCAAGGAGTAGCTCTTGTCTATTCCATATTTGGCTTAAGGAACTTTATCTGTGCTCATTTCAATCTCTGGTTTTATGCAGCACCCCAACTCACCTTTACCCTTAAACAAGCATAAGTTGGTTTTCTAAATTTGAGACCCTGTTCTGTTCTGTAATTCAGTTCCTGTGTAGCCAAGTTGACATTCCGTGTATTACTGATATCTTATGATGTTTCTTTTTCTGTGTGACTTATTTCAGTTAGACTCATCGTACCTGAATCCACTCATTGTGCTGCTACGGGCCTGATGACATAGATTTCACTGCTGAGTGATACTGCATTGTACGTAAGTACCACAAGTTCTTTATCCATTTTTCACTTTCTGTGATATTGAACTTGTATGGTAAACGAGGTTCTTGTAAACAGAGGCGTCCCAAACATTGGGGTGGCTGTGTCTTTTTGATTTTAATTTCCCTAAGCTATAGGACCATAAGTGGAAGTGCCCTAGGCTCTGTTGCTTTGTTTTTTAGATGTTTCAGGAAACACCATACACTTCTCCCGAGTGTCTGTTGGCAGTTTACATCCCGCCCATCAGCATAACAAGGCTCCCAGTTCTCCATGGCCTGTCCTGCCTTTCTGGATTTTACACTTTTTTCAGATGGCCCTTTTGACCGGGGGGAAGTGAGACTTCATTGTAGTGCAGATTTCCTTTGCAAGCTTGCTTGGTTGGCCAAAAAGGGCGTATGCGTTCTTTCCTGAATATATTCAGGAAAAAACGCATACGCCCTTTTTGGCCAAGTGCATCATTGTGGACGTTCTGCCTCTTTTCCTATGCTTTCAATGCAATTCCAGTCTACCTCCTGAAATCGGTTTCCTGCAATTCTGCCCCGCTTTCAAGTCCTCTTGGCAGCCTTACTTCAGTATATTTTTGGACGATAGTTGTCATTTATAACTCTGCAGGTTTGTGAATTACAGTGCCCCTGAGCTCCTTTCTTCAACTCGTTTTCTTGTGAGCTGGCCGCAACACCGCAGGATGGCTTCAGGCCCTAATCTGGTTCCGGCACGGCACGCTGAGCCTTTGGTTATTTCCTCTTCCTGGTGGGAAATGAGAGTTAAATTTGCCCGTCCAGACACCTCCAGCTAGTCTCTCATTGGTTCTCGCTATTCCTGTTCATCTTCCGCAGAAATTGCAAACTGGGCCAAACAGGAGGTTAAAGGGACTGACTCTCCAAGTCGGGAGAGTGTTAGTAAAGCGTCTGGAATGTTGCACCCGAGTACCAGGGTACGAAAACTGAGACATATTTGAACACGTCTCCCGATCACATGGTTGATCATACTCTAGGTTCCACATGCATGTTTTAGCTGAAGGAAGAATACCTTAAACCTGGGTAGTTGAAACCCGTGGAATGGGTACCATGCAATATGACTTCAAAGGGTCTTCATTTGCTCACCGAACCTCTCCAATCCTATCACTGCTGCGTTTATGTCCCTGTACACATGCTTGATTCTCTTTCGGAGACATAGCAATCCATAGGTTTTAAGATACTTAAGAGTCAGGTACATTCTTAGGCGTTTAATATGCGGTGTTGAGTCCATTTCGTTGAGCAAGGAGTAGCTCTTGTCTATTCCATATTTGGCTTAAGGAACTTTATCTGTGCTCATTTCAATCTCTGGTTTTATGCAGCACCCCAACTCACCTTTACCCTTAAACAAGCATAAGTTGGTTTTCTAAATTTGAGACCCTGTTCTGTTCTGTAATTCAGTTCCTGTGTAGCCAAGTTGACATTCCGTGTATTACTGATATCTTACGATGTTTCTTTTTCTGTGTGACTTATTTCAGTTAGAATCATCGTACCTGAATCCACTCATTGTGCTGCTACGGGCCTGATGACATAGATTTCACTGCTGAGTGATACTGCATTGTACGTAAGTACCACAAGTTCTTTATCCATTTTTCACTTTCTGTGATATTGAACTTGTATGGTAAACGAGGTTCTTGTAAACAGAGGCGTCCCAAACATTGGGGTGGCTGTGTCTTTTTGATTTTAATTTCCCTAAGCTATAGGACCATAAGTGGAAGTGGCCTAGGCTCTGTTGCTTTGTTTTTTAGATGTTTCAGGAAACACCATACACTTCTCCCGAGTGTCTGTTGGCAGTTTACATCCCGCCCATCAGCATAACAAGGCTCCCAGTTCTCCATGGCCTGTCCTGCCTTTCTGGATTTTACACTTTTTTCAGATGGCCCTTTTGACCGGGGGGAAGTGAGACTTCATTGTAGTGCAGATTTCCTTTGCAAGCTTGCTTGGTTGGCCAAAAAGGGCGTATGCGTTCTTTCCTGAATATATTCAGGAAAAAACGCATACGCCCTTTTTGGCCAAGTGCATCATTGTGGACGTTCTGCCTCTTTTCCTATGCTTTCAATGCAATTCCAGTCTACCTCCTGAAATCGGTTTCCTGCAATTCTGCCCCGCTTTCAAGTCCTCTTGGCAGCCTTACTTCAGTATATTTTTGGACAATAGTTGTCATTTATAACTCTGCAGGTTTGTGAATTACAGTGCCCCTGAGCTCCTTTCTTCAACTCGTTTTCTTGTGAGCTGGCCGCAACACCGCAGGATGGCTTCAGGCCCTAATCTGGTTCCGGCACGGCACGCTGAGCCTTTGGTTATTTCCTCTTCCTGGTGGGAAATGAGAGTTAAATTTGCCCGTCCAGACACCTCCAGCTAGTCTCTCATTGGTTCTCGCTATTCCTGTTCATCTTCCGCAGAAATTGCAAACTGGGCCAAACAGGAGGTTAAAGGGACTGACTCTCCAAGTCGGGAGAGTGTTAGTAAAGCGTCTGGAATGTTGCACCCGAGTACCAGGGTACGAAAACTGAGACATATTTGAACACGTCTCCCGATCACATGGTTGATCATACTCTAGGTTCCACATGCATGTTTTAGCTGAAGGAAGAATACCTTAAACCTGGGTAGTTGAAACCCGTGGAATGGGTACCATGCAATATGACTTCAAAGGGTCTTCATTTGCTCACCGAACCTCTCCAATCCTATCACTGCTGCGTTTATGTCCCTGTACACATGCTTGATTCTCTTTCGGAGACATAGCAATCCATAGGTTTTAAGATACTTAAGAGTCAGGTACATTCTTAGGCGTTTAATATGCGGTGTTGAGTCCATTTCGTTGAGCAAGGAGTAGCTCTTGTCTATTCCATATTTGGCTTAAGGAACTTTATCTGTGCTCATTTCAATCTCTGGTTTTATGCAGCACCCCAACTCACCTTTACCCTTAAACAAGCATAAGTTGGTTTTCTAAATTTGAGACCCTGTTCTGTTCTGTAATTCAGTTCCTGTGTAGCCAAGTTGACATTCCGTGTATTACTGATATCTTATGATGTTTCTTTTTCTGTGTGACTTATTTCAGTTAGAATCATCGTACCTGAATCCACTCATTGTGCTGCTACGGGCCTGATGACATAGATTTCACTGCTGAGTGATACTGCATTGTACGTAAGTACCACAAGTTCTTTATCCATTTTTCACTTTCTGTGATATTGAACTTGTACGGTAAACGAGGTTCTTGTAAACAGAGGCGTCCCAAACATTGGGGTGGCTGTGTCTTTTTGATTTTAATTTCCCTAAGCTATAGGACCATAAGTGGAAGTGGCCTAGGCTCTGTTGCTTTGTTTTTTAGATGTTTCAGGAAACACCATACACTTCTCCCGAGTGTCTGTCGGCAGTTTACATCCCGCCCATCAGCATAACAAGGCTCCCAGTTCTCCATGGCCTGTCCTGCCTTTCTGGATTTTACACTTTTTTCAGATGGCCCTTTTGACCGGGGGGAAGTGAGACTTCATTGTAGTGCAGATTTCCTTTGCAAGCTTGCTTGGTTGGCCAAAAAGGGCGTATGCGTTTTTTCCTGAATATATTCAGGAAAAAACGCATACGCCCTTTTTGGCCAAGTGCATCATTGTGGACGTTCTGCCTCTTTTCCTATGCTTTCAATGCAATTCCAGTCTACCTCCTGAAATCGGTTTCCTGCAATTCTGCCCCGCTTTCAAGTCCTCTTGGCAGCCTTACTTCAGTATATTTTTGGACGATAGTTGTCATTTATAACTCTGCAGGTTTGTGAATTACAGTGCCCCTGAGCTCCTTTCTTCAACTCGTTTTCTTGTGAGCTGGCCGCAACACCGCAGGATGGCTTCAGGCCCTAATCTGGTTCCGGCACGGCACGCTGAGCCTTTGGTTATTTCCTCTTCCTGGTGGGAAATGAGAGTTAAATTTGCCCGTCCAGACACCTCCAGCTAGTCTCTCATTGGTTCTCGCTATTCCTGTTCATCTTCCGCAGAAATTGCAAACTGGGCCAAACAGGAGGTTAAAGGGACTGACTCTCCAAGTCGGGAGAGTGTTAGTAAAGCGTCTGGAATGTTGCACCCGAGTACCAGGGTACGAAAACTGAGACATATTTGAACACGTCTCCCGATCACATGGTTGATCATACTCTAGGTTCCACATGCATGTTTTAGCTGAAGGAAGAATACCTTAAACCTGGGTAGTTGAAACCCGTGGAATGGGTACCATGCAATATGACTTCAAAGGGTCTTCATTTGCTCACCGAACCTCTCCAATCCTATCACTGCTGCGTTTATGTCCCTGTACACATGCTTGATTCTCTTTCGGAGACATAGCAATCCATAGGTTTTAAGATACTTAAGAGTCAGGTACATTCTTAGGCGTTTAATATGCGGTGTTGAGTCCATTTCGTTGAGCAAGGAGTAGCTCTTGTCTATTCCATATTTGGCTTAAGGAACTTTATCTGTGCTCATTTCAATCTCTGGTTTTATGCAGCACCCCAACTCACCTTTACCCTTAAACAAGCATAAGTTGGTTTTCTAAATTTGAGACCCTGTTCTGTTCTGTAATTCAGTTCCTGTGTAGCCAAGTTGACATTCCGTGTATTACTGATATCTTATGATGTTTCTTTTTCTGTGTGACTTATTTCAGTTAGACTCATCGTACCTGAATCCACTCATTGTGCTGCTACGGGCCTGATGACATAGATTTCACTGCTGAGTGATACTGCATTGTACGTAAGTACCACAAGTTCTTTATCCATTTTTCACTTTCTGTGATATTGAACTTGTATGGTAAACGAGGTTCTTGTAAACAGAGGCGTCCCAAACATTGGGGTGGCTGTGTCTTTTTGATTTTAATTTCCCTAAGCTATAGGACCATAAGTGGAAGTGCCCTAGGCTCTGTTGCTTTGTTTTTTAGATGTTTCAGGAAACACCATACACTTCTCCCGAGTGTCTGTTGGCAGTTTACATCCCGCCCATCAGCATAACAAGGCTCCCAGTTCTCCATGGCCTGTCCTGCCTTTCTGGATTTTACACTTTTTTCAGATGGCCCTTTTGACCGGGGGGAAGTGAGACTTCATTGTAGTGCAGATTTCCTTTGCAAGCTTGCTTGGTTGGCCAAAAAGGGCGTATGCGTTTTTTCCTGAATATATTCAGGAAAAAACGCATACGCCCTTTTTGGCCAAGTGCATCATTGTGGACGTTCTGCCTCTTTTCCTATGCTTTCAATGCAATTCCAGTCTACCTCCTGAAATCGGTTTCCTGCAATTCTGCCCCGCTTTCAAGTCCTCTTGGCAGCCTTACTTCAGTATATTTTTGGACAATAGTTGTCATTTATAACTCTGCAGGTTTGTGAATTACAGTGCCCCTGAGCTCCTTTCTTCAACTCGTTTTCTTGTGAGCTGGCCGCAACACCGCAGGATGGCTTCAGGCCCTAATCTGGTTCCGGCACGGCACGCTGAGCCTTTGGTTATTTCCTCTTCCTGGTGGGAAATGAGAGTTAAATTTGCCCGTCCAGACACCTCCAGCTAGTCTCTCATTGGTTCTCGCTATTCCTGTTCATCTTCCGCAGAAATTGCAAACTGGGCCAAACAGGAGGTTAAAGGGACTGACTCTCCAAGTCGGGAGAGTGTTAGTAAAGCGTCTGGAATGTTGCACCCGAGTACCAGGGTACGAAAACTGAGACATATTTGAACACGTCTCCCGATCACATGGTTGATCATACTCTAGGTTCCACATGCATGTTTTAGCTGAAGGAAGAATACCTTAAACCTGGGTAGTTGAAACCCGTGGAATGGGTACCATGCAATATGACTTCAAAGGGTCTTCATTTGCTCACCGAACCTCTCCAATCCTATCACTGCTGCGTTTATGTCCCTGTACACATGCTTGATTCTCTTTCGGAGACATAGCAATCCATAGGTTTTAAGATACTTAAGAGTCAGGTACATTCTTAGGCGTTTAATATGCGGTGTTGAGTCCATTTCGTTGAGCAAGGAGTAGCTCTTGTCTATTCCATATTTGGCTTAAGGAACTTTATCTGTGCTCATTTCAATCTCTGGTTTTATGCAGCACCCCAACTCACCTTTACCCTTAAACAAGCATAAGTTGGTTTTCTAAATTTGAGACCCTGTTCTGTTCTGTAATTCAGTTCCTGTGTAGCCAAGTTTACATTCCGTGTATTACTGATATCTTATGATGTTTCTTTTTCTGTGTGACTTATTTCAGTTAGAATCATCGTACCTGAATCCACTCATTGTGCTGCTACGGGCCTGATGACATAGATTTCACTGCTGAGTGATACTGCATTGTACGTAAGTACCACAAGTTCTTTATCCATTTTTCACTTTCTGTGATATTGAACTTGTACGGTAAACGAGGTTCTTGTAAACAGAGGCGTCCCAAATATTGGGGTGGCTGTGTCTTTTTGATTTTAATTTCCCTAAGCTATAGGACCATAAGTGGAAGTGCCCTAGGCTCTGTTGCTTTGTTTTTTAGATGTTTCAGGAAACACCATACACTTCTCCCGAGTGTCTGTTGGCAGTTTACATCCCGCCCATCAGCATAACAAGGCTCCCAGTTCTTCATGGCCTGTCCTGCCTTTCTGGATTTTACACTTTTTTCAGATGGCCCTTTTGACCGGGGGGAAGTGAGACTTCATTGTAGTGCAGATTTCCTTTGCAAGCTTGCTTGGTTGGCCAAAAAGGGCGTATGCGTTTTTTCCTGAATATATTCAGGAAAAAACGCATACGCCCTTTTTGGCCAAGTGCATCATTGTGGACGTTCTGCCTCTTTTCCTATGCTTTCAATGCAATTCCAGTCTACCTCCTGAAATCGGTTTCCTGCAATTCTGCCCCGCTTTCAAGTCCTCTTGGCAGCCTTACTTCAGTATATTTTTGGACGATAGTTGTCATTTATAACTCTGCAGGTTTGTGAATTACAGTGCCCCTGAGCTCCTTTCTTCAACTCGTTTTCTTGTGAGCTGGCCGCAACACCGCAGGATGGCTTCAGGCCCTAATCTGGTTCCGGCACGGCACGCTGAGCCTTTGGTTATTTCCTCTTCCTGGTGGGAAATGAGAGTTAAATTTGCCCGTCCAGACACCTCCAGCTAGTCTCTCATTGGTTCTCGCTATTCCTGTTCATCTTCCGCAGAAATTGCAAACTGGGCCAAACAGGAGGTTAAAGGGACTGACTCTCCAAGTCGGGAGAGTGTTAGTAAAGCGTCTGGAATGTTGCACCCGAGTACCAGGGTACGAAAACTGAGACATATTTGAACACGTCTCCCGATCACATGGTTGATCATACTCTAGGTTCCACATGCATGTTTTAGCTGAAGGAAGAATACCTTAAACCTGGGTAGTTGAAACCCGTGGAATGGGTACCATGCAATATGACTTCAAAGGGTCTTCATTTGCTCACCGAACCTCTCCAATCCTATCACTGCTGCGTTTATGTCCCTGTACACATGCTTGATTCTCTTTCGGAGACATAGCAATCCATAGGTTTTAAGATACTTAAGAGTCAGGTACATTCTTAGGCGTTTAATATGCGGTGTTGAGTCCATTTCGTTGAGCAAGGAGTAGCTCTTGTCTATTCCATATTTGGCTTAAGGAACTTTATCTGTGCTCATTTCAATCTCTGGTTTTATGCAGCACCCCAACTCACCTTTACCCTTAAACAAGCATAAGTTGGTTTTCTAAATTTGAGACCCTGTTCTGTTCTGTAATTCAGTTCCTGTGTAGCCAAGTTTACATTCCGTGTATTACTGATATCTTATGATGTTTCTTTCTCTGTGTGACTTATTTCAGTTAGAATCATCGTACCTGAATCCACTCATTGTGCTGCTACGGGCCTGATGACATAGATTTCACTGCTGAGTGATACTGCATTGTACGTAAGTACCACAAGTTCTTTATCCATTTTTCACTTTCTGTGATATTGAACTTGTACGGTAAACGAGGTTCTTGTAAACAGAGGCGTCCCAAACATTGGGGTGGCTGTGTCTTTTTGATTTTAATTTCCCTAAGCTATAGGACCATAAGTGGAAGTGCCCTAGGCTCTGTTGCTTTGTTTTTTAGATGTTTCAGGAAACACCATACACTTCTCCCGAGTGTCTGTTGGCAGTTTACATCCCGCCCATCAGCATAACAAGGCTCCCAGTTCTCCATGGCCTGTCCTGCCTTTCTGGATTTTACACTTTTTTCAGATGGCCCTTTTGACCGGGGGGAAGTGAGACTTCATTGTAGTGCAGATTTCCTTTGCAAGCTTGCTTGGTTGGCCAAAAAGGGCGTATGCGTTCTTTCCTGAATATATTCAGGAAAAAACGCATACGCCCTTTTTGGCCAAGTGCATCATTGTGGACGTTCTGCCTCTTTTCCTATGCTTTCAATGCAATTCCAGTCTACCTCCTGAAATCGGTTTCCTGCAATTCTGCCCCGCTTTCAAGTCCTCTTGGCAGCCTTACTTCAGTATATTTTTGGACGATAGTTGTCATTTATAACTCTGCAGGTTTGTGAATTACAGTGCCCCTGAGCTCCTTTCTTCAACTCGTTTTCTTGTGAGCTGGCCGCAACACCGCAGGATGGCTTCAGGCCCTAATCTGGTTCCGGCACGGCACGCTGAGCCTTTGGTTATTTCCTCTTCCTGGTGGGAAATGAGAGTTAAATTTGCCCGTCCAGACACCTCCAGCTAGTCTCTCATTGGTTCTCGCTATTCCTGTTCATCTTCCGCAGAAATTGCAAACTGGGCCAAACAGGAGGTTAAAGGGACTGACTCTCCAAGTCGGGAGAGTGTTAGTAAAGCGTCTGGAATGTTGCACCCGAGTACCAGGGTACGAAAACTGAGACATATTTGAACACGTCTCCCGATCACATGGTTGATCATACTCTAGGTTCCACATGCATGTTTTAGCTGAAGGAAGAATACCTTAAACCTGGGTAGTTGAAACCCGTGGAATGGGTACCATGCAATATGACTTCAAAGGGTCTTCATTTGCTCACCGAACCTCTCCAATCCTATCACTGCTGCGTTTATGTCCCTGTACACATGCTTGATTCTCTTTCGGAGACATAGCAATCCATAGGTTTTAAGATACTTAAGAGTCAGGTACATTCTTAGGCGTTTAATATGCGGTGTTGAGTCCATTTCGTTGAGCAAGGAGTAGCTCTTGTCTATTCCATATTTGGCTTAAGGAACTTTATCTGTGCTCATTTCAATCTCTGGTTTTATGCAGCACCCCAACTCACCTTTACCCTTAAACAAGCATAAGTTGGTTTTCTAAATTTGAGACCCTGTTCTGTTCTGTAATTCAGTTCCTGTGTAGCCAAGTTTACATTCCGTGTATTACTGATATCTTATGATGTTTCTTTCTCTGTGTGACTTATTTCAGTTAGAATCATCGTACCTGAATCCACTCATTGTGCTGCTACGGGCCTGATGACATAGATTTCACTGCTGAGTGATACTGCATTGTACGTAAGTACCACAAGTTCTTTATCCATTTTTCACTTTCTGTGATATTGAACTTGTACGGTAAACGAGGTTCTTGTAAACAGAGGCGTCCCAAACATTGGGGTGGCTGTGTCTTTTTGATTTTAATTTCCCTAAACTATAGGACCATAAGTGGAAGTGCCCTAGGCTCTGTTGCTTTGTTTTTTAGATGTTTCAGGAAACACCATACACTTCTCCCGAGTGTCTGTTGGCAGTTTACATCCCGCCCATCAGCATAACAAGGCTCCCAGTTCTCCATGGCCTGTCCTGCCTTTCTGGATTTTACACTTTTTTCAGATGGCCCTTTTGACCGGGGGGAAGTGAGACTTCATTGTAGTGCAGATTTCCTTTGCAAGCTTGCTTGGTTGGCCAAAAAGGGCGTATGCGTTTTTTCCTGAATATATTCAGGAAAAAACGCATACGCCCTTTTTGGCCAAGTGCATCATTGTGGACGTTCTGCCTCTTTTCCTATGCTTTCAATGCAATTCCAGTCTACCTCCTGAAATCGGTTTCCTGCAATTCTGCCCCGCTTTCAAGTCCTCTTGGCAGCCTTACTTCAGTATATTTTTGGACGATAGCTGTCATTTATAACTCTGCAGGTTTGTGAATTACAGTGCCCCTGAGCTCCTTTCTTCAACTCGTTTTCTTGTGAGCTGGCCGCAACACCGCAGGATGGCTTCAGGCCCTAATCTGGTTCCGGCACGGCACGCTGAGCCTTTGGTTATTTCCTCTTCCTGGTGGGAAATGAGAGTTAAATTTGCCCGTCCAGACACCTCCAGCTAGTCTCTCATTGGTTCTCGCTATTCCTGTTCATCTTCCGCAGAAATTGCAAACTGGGCCAAACAGGAGGTTAAAGGGACTGACTCTCCAAGTCGGGAGAGTGTTAGTAAAGCGTCTGGAATGTTGCACCCGAGTACCAGGGTACGAAAACTGAGACATATTTGAACACGTCTCCCGATCACATGGTTGATCATACTCTAGGTTCCACATGCATGTTTTAGCTGAAGGAAGAATACCTTAAACCTGGGTAGTTGAAACCCGTGGAATGGGTACCATGCAATATGACTTCAAAGGGTCTTCATTTGCTCACCGAACCTCTCCAATCCTATCACTGCTGCGTTTATGTCCCTGTACACATGCTTGATTCTCTTTCGGAGACATAGCAATCCATAGGTTTTAAGATACTTAAGAGTCAGGTACATTCTTAGGCGTTTAATATGCGGTGTTGAGTCCATTTCGTTGAGCAAGGAGTAGCTCTTGTCTATTCCATATTTGGCTTAAGGAACTTTATCTGTGCTCATTTCAATCTCTGGTTTTATGCAGCACCCCAACTCACCTTTACCCTTAAACAAGCATAAGTTGGTTTTCTAAATTTGAGACCCTGTTCTGTTCTGTAATTCAGTTCCTGTGTAGCCAAGTTTACATTCCGTGTATTACTGATATCTTATGATGTTTCTTTCTCTGTGTGACTTATTTCAGTTAGAATCATCGTACCTGAATCCACTCATTGTGCTGCTACGGGCCTGATGACATAGATTTCACTGCTGAGTGATACTGCATTGTACGTAAGTACCACAAGTTCTTTATCCATTTTTCACTTTCTGTGATATTGAACTTGTACGGTAAACGAGGTTCTTGTAAACAGAGGCGTCCCAAACATTGGGGTGGCTGTGTCTTTTTGATTTTAATTTCCCTAAGCTATAGGACCATAAGTGGAAGTGCCCTAGGCTCTGTTGCTTTGTTTTTTAGATGTTTCAGGAAACACCATACACTTCTCCCGAGTGTCTGTTGGCAGTTTACATCCCGCCCATCAGCATAACAAGGCTCCCAGTTCTCCATGGCCTGTCCTGCCTTTCTGGATTTTACACTTTTTTCAGATGGCCCTTTTGACCAGGGGGAAGTGAGACTTCATTGTAGTGCAGATTTCCTTTGCAAGCTTGCTTGGTTGGCCAAAAAGGGCGTATGCGTTCTTTCCTGAATATATTCAGGAAAAAACGCATACGCCCTTTTTGGCCAAGTGCATCATTGTGGACGTTCTGCCTCTTTTCCTATGCTTTCAATGCAATTCCAGTCTACCTCCTGAAATCGGTTTCCTGCAATTCTGCCCTGCTTTCAAGTCCTCTTGGCAGCCTTACTTCAGTATATTTTTGGACGATAGTTGTCATTTATAACTCTGCAGGTTTGTGAATTACAGTGCCCCTGAGCTCCTTTCTTCAACTCGTTTTCTTGTGAGCTGGCCGCAACACCGCAGGATGGCTTCAGGCCCTAATCTGGTTCCAGCACGGCACGCTGAGCCTTTGGTTATTTCCTCTTCCTGGTGGGAAATGAGAGTTAAATTTGCCCGTCCAGACACCTCCAGCTAGTCTCTCATTGGTTCTCGCTATTCCTGTTCATCTTCCGCAGAAATTGCAAACTGGGCCAAACAGGAGGTTAAAGGGACTGACTCTCCAAGTCGGGAGAGTGTTAGTAAAGCGTCTGGAATGTTGCACCCGAGTACCAGGGTACGAAAACTGAGACATATTTGAACACGTCTCCCGATTACATGGTTGATCATACTCTAGGTTCCACATGCATGTTTTAGCTGAAGGAAGAATACCTTAAACCTGGGTAGTTGAAACCCGTGGAATGGATACCATGCAATATGACTTCAAAGGGTCTTCATTTGCTCACCGAACCTCTCCAATCCTATCACTGCTGCGTTTATGTCCCTGTACACATGCTTGATTCTCTTTCGGAGACATAGCAATCCATACGTTTTAAGATACTTAAGAGTCAGGTACATTCTTAGGCGTTTAATATGCGGTGTTGAGTCCATTTCGTTGAGCAAGGAGTAGCTCTTGTCTATTCCATATTTGGCTTAAGGAACTTTATCTGTGCTCATTTCAATCTCTGGTTTTATGCAGCACCCCAACTCACCTTTACCCTTAAACAAGCATAAGTTGGTTTTCTAAATTTGAGACCCTGTTCTGTTCTGTAATTCAGTTCCTGTGTAGCCAAGTTGACATTCCGTGTATTACTGATATCTTATGATGTTTCTTTTTCTGTGTGACTTATTTCAGTTAGAATCATCGTACCTGAATCCACTCATTGTGCTGCTACGGGCCTGATGACATAGATTTCACTGCTGAGTGATACTGCATTGTACGTAAGTACCACAAGTTCTTTATCCATTTTTCACTTTCTGTGATATTGAACTTGTACGGTAAACGAGGTTCTTGTAAACAGAGGCGTCCCAAACATTGGGGTGGCTGTGTCTTTTTGATTTTAATTTCCCTAAGCTATAGGACCATAAGTGGAAGTGCCCTAGGCTCTGTTGCTTTGTTTTTTAGATGTTTCAGGAAACACCATACACTTCTCCCGAGTGTCTGTTGGCAGTTTACATCCCGCCCATCAGCATAACAAGGCTCCCAGTTCTCCATGGCCTGTCCTGCCTTTCTGGATTTTACACTTTTTTCAGATGGCCCTTTTGACCGGGGGGAAGTGAGACTTCATTGTAGTGCAGATTTCCTTTGCAAGCTTGCTTGGTTGGCCAAAAAGGGCGTATGCGTTTTTTCCTGAATATATTCAGGAAAAAACGCATACGCCCTTTTTGGCCAAGTGCATCATTGTGGACGTTCTGCCTCTTTTCCTATGCTTTCAATGCAATTCCAGTCTACCTCCTGAAATCGGTTTCCTGCAATTCTGCCCCGCTTTCAAGTCCTCTTGGCAGCCTTACTTCAGTATATTTTTGGACGATAGTTGTCATTTATAACTCTGCAGGTTTGTGAATTACAGTGCCCCTGAGCTCCTTTCTTCAACTCGTTTTCTTGTGAGCTGGCCGCAACACCGCAGGATGGCTTCAGGCCCTAATCTGGTTCCGGCACGGCACGCTGAGCCTTTGGTTATTTCCTCTTCCTGGTGGGAAATGAGAGTTAAATTTGCCCGTCCAGACACCTCCAGCTAGTCTCTCATTGGTTCTCGCTATTCCTGTTCATCTTCCGCAGAAATTGCAAACTGGGCCAAACAGGAGGTTAAAGGGACTGACTCTCCAAGTCGGGAGAGTGTTAGTAAAGCGTCTGGAATGTTGCACCCGAGTACCAGGGTACGAAAACTGAGACATATTTGAACACGTCTCCCGATCACATGGTTGATCATACTCTAGGTTCCACATGCATGTTTTAGCTGAAGGAAGAATACCTTAAACCTGGGTAGTTGAAACCCGTGGAATGGGTACCATGCAATATGACTTCAAAGGGTCTTCATTTGCTCACCGAACCTCTCCAATCCTATCACTGCTGCGTTTATGTCCCTGTACACATGCTTGATTCTCTTTCGGAGACATAGCAATCCATAGGTTTTAAGATACTTAAGAGTCAGGTACATTCTTAGGCGTTTAATATGCGGTGTTGAGTCCATTTCGTTGAGCAAGGAGTAGCTCTTGTCTATTCCATATTTGGCTTAAGGAACTTTATCTGTGCTCATTTCAATCTCTGGTTTTATGCAGCACCCCAACTCACCTTTACCCTTAAACAAGCATAAGTTGGTTTTCTAAATTTGAGACCCTGTTCTGTTCTGTAATTCAGTTCCTGTGTAGCCAAGTTGACATTCCGTGTATTACTGATATCTTATGATGTTTCTTTTTCTGTGTGACTTATTTCAGTTAGAATCATCGTACCTGAATCCACTCATTGTGCTGCTACGGGCCTGATGGCATAGATTTCACTGCTGAGTGATACTGCATTGTACGTAAGTACCACAAGTTCTTTATCCATTTTTCACTTTCTGTGATATTGAACTTGTACGGTAAACGAGGTTCTTGTAAACAGAGGCGTCCCAAACATTGGGGTGGCTGTATCTTTTTGATTTTAATTTCCCTAAGCTATAGGACCATAAGTGGAAGTGCCCTAGGCTCTGTTGCTTTGTTTTTTAGATGTTTCAGGAAACACCATACACTTCTCCCGAGTGTCTGTTGGCAGTTTACATCCCGCCCATCAGCATAACAAGGCTCCCAGTTCTCCATGGCCTGTCCTGCCTTTCTGGATTTTATACTTTTTTCAGATGGCCCTTTTGACCGGGGTGGGGGGAGTGAGACTTCATTGTAGTGCAGATTTCCTTTGCAAGCTTGCTTGGTTGGCCAAAAAGTGCGTATGCGTTTTTTCCTGAATATATTCAGGAAAAAACGCATACGCCCTTTTTGGCCAAGTGCATCATTGTGGACGTTCTGCCTCTTTTCCTATGCTTTCAATGCAATTCCAGCCTACCTCCTGAAATCGGTTTCCTGCAATTCTGCCCCGCTTTCAAGTCCTCTTGGCAGCCTTACTTCAGTATATTTTTGGACGATAGTTGTCATTTATAACTCTGCAGGTTTGTGAATTACAGTGCCCCTGAGCTCCTTTCTTCAACTCGTTTTCTTGTGAGCTGGCCGCAACACCGCAGGATGGCTTCAGGCCCTAATCTGGTTCCGGCACGGCACGCTGAGCCTTTGGTTATTTCCTCTTCCTGGTGGGAAATGAGAGTTAAATTTGCCCGTCCAGACACCTCCAGCTAGTCTCTCATTGGTTCTCGCTATTCCTGTTCATCTTCCGCAGAAATTGCAAACTGGGCCAAACAGGAGGTTAAAGGGACTGACTCTCCAAGTCGGGAGAGTGTTAGTAAAGCATCTGGAATGTTGCACCCGAGTACCAGGGTACGAAAACTGAGACATATTTGAACACGTCTCCCGATCACATGGTTGATCATACTCTAGGTTCCACATGCATGTTTTAGCTGAAGGAAGAATACCTTAAACCTGGGTAGTTGAAACCCGTGGAATGGGTACCATGCAATATGACTTCAAAGGGTCTTCATTTGCTCACCGAACCTCTCCAATCCTATCACTGCTGCGTTTATGTCCCTGTACACATGCTTGATTCTCTTTCGGAGACATAGCAATCCATAGGTTTTAAGATACTTAAGAGTCAGGTACATTCTTAGGCGTTTAATATGCGGTGTTGAGTCCATTTCGTTGAGCAAGGAGTAGCTCTTGTCTATTCCATATTTGGCTTAAGGAACTTTATCTGTGCTCATTTCAATCTCTGGTTTTATGCAGCACCCCAACTCACCTTTACCCTTAAACAAGCATAAGTTGGTTTTCTAAATTTGAGACCCTGTTCTGTTCTGTAATTCAGTTCCTGTGTAGCCAAGTTTACATTCCGTGTATTACTGATATCTTATGATGTTTCTTTTTCTGTGTGACTTATTTCAGTTAGAATCATCGTACCTGAATCCACTCATTGTGCTGCTACGGGCCTGATGGCATAGATTTCACTGCTGAGTGATACTGCATTGTACGTAAGTACCACAAGTTCTTTATCCATTTTTCACTTTCTGTGATATTGAACTTGTACGGTAAACGAGGTTCTTGTAAACAGAGGCGTCCCAAACATTGGGGTGGCTGTGTCTTTTTGATTTTAATTTCCCTAAGCTATAGGACCATAAGTGGAAGTGCCCTAGGCTCTGTTGCTTTGTTTTTTAGATGTTTCAGGAAACACCATACACTTCTCCCGAGTGTCTGTTGGCAGTTTACATCCCGCCCATCAGCATAACAAGGCTCCCAGTTCTCCATGGCCTGTCCTGCCTTTCTGGATTTTACACTTTTTTCAGATGGCCCTTTTGACCGGGGGGAAGTGAGACTTCATTGTAGTGCAGATTTCCTTTGCAAGCTTGCTTGGTTGGCCAAAAAGGGCGTATGCGTTCTTTCCTGAATATATTCAGGAAAAAACGCATACGCCCTTTTTGGCCAAGTGCATCATTGTGGACGTTCTGCCTCTTTTCCTATGCTTTCAATGCAATTCCAGTCTACCTCCTGAAATCGGTTTCCTGCAATTCTGCCCCGCTTTCAAGTCCTCTTGGCAGCCTTACTTCAGTATATTTTTGGACGATAGTTGTCATTTATAACTCTGCAGGTTTGTGAATTACAGTGCCCCTGAGCTCCTTTCTTCAACTCGTTTTCTTGTGAGCTGGCCGCAACACCGCAGGATGGCTTCAGGCCCTAATCTGGTTCCGGCACGGCACGCTGAGCCTTTGGTTATTTCCTCTTCCTGGTGGGAAATGAGAGTTAAATTTGCCCGTCCAGACACCTCCAGCTAGTCTCTCATTGGTTCTCGCTATTCCTGTTCATCTTCCGCAGAAATTGCAAACTGGGCCAAACAGGAGGTTAAAGGGACTGACTCTCCAAGTCGGGAGAGTGTTAGTAAAGCGTCTGGAATGTTGCACCCGAGTACCAGGGTACGAAAACTGAGACATATTTGAACACGTCTCCCGATCACATGGTTGATCATACTCTAGGTTCCACATGCATGTTTTAGCTGAAGGAAGAATACCTTAAACCTGGGTAGTTGAAACCCGTGGAATGGGTACCATGCAATATGACTTCAAAGGGTCTTCATTTGCTCACCGAACCTCTCCAATCCTATCACTGCTGCGTTTATGTCCCTGTACACATGCTTGATTCTCTTTCGGAGACATAGCAATCCATAGGTTTTAAGATACTTAAGAGTCAGGTACATTCTTAGGCGTTTAATATGCGGTGTTGAGTCCATTTCGTTGAGCAAGGAGTAGCTCTTGTCTATTCCATATTTGGCTTAAGGAACTTTATCTGTGCTCATTTCAATCTCTGGTTTTATGCAGCACCCCAACTCACCTTTACCCTTAAACAAGCATAAGTTGGTTTTCTAAATTTGAGACCCTGTTCTGTTCTGTAATTCAGTTCCTGTGTAGCCAAGTTTACATTCCGTGTATTACTGATATCTTATGATGTTTCTTTCTCTGTGTGACTTATTTCAGTTAGAATCATCGTACCTGAATCCACTCATTGTGCTGCTACGGGCCTGATGACATAGATTTCACTGCTGAGTGATACTGCATTGTACGTAAGTACCACAAGTTCTTTATCCATTTTTCACTTTCTGTGATATTGAACTTGTACGGTAAACGAGGTTCTTGTAAACAGAGGCGTCCCAAACATTGGGGTGGCTGTGTCTTTTTGATTTTAATTTCCCTAAACTATAGGACCATAAGTGGAAGTGCCCTAGGCTCTGTTGCTTTGTTTTTTAGATGTTTCAGGAAACACCATACACTTCTCCCGAGTGTCTGTTGGCAGTTTACATCCCGCCCATCAGCATAACAAGGCTCCCAGTTCTCCATGGCCTGTCCTGCCTTTCTGGATTTTACACTTTTTTCAGATGGCCCTTTTGACCGGGGGGAAGTGAGACTTCATTGTAGTGCAGATTTCCTTTGCAAGCTTGCTTGGTTGGCCAAAAAGGGCGTATGCGTTTTTTCCTGAATATATTCAGGAAAAAACGCATACGCCCTTTTTGGCCAAGTGCATCATTGTGGACGTTCTGCCTCTTTTCCTATGCTTTCAATGCAATTCCAGTCTACCTCCTGAAATCGGTTTCCTGCAATTCTGCCCCGCTTTCAAGTCCTCTTGGCAGCCTTACTTCAGTATATTTTTGGACGATAGCTGTCATTTATAACTCTGCAGGTTTGTGAATTACAGTGCCCCTGAGCTCCTTTCTTCAACTCGTTTTCTTGTGAGCTGGCCGCAACACCGCAGGATGGCTTCAGGCCCTAATCTGGTTCCGGCACGGCACGCTGAGCCTTTGGTTATTTCCTCTTCCTGGTGGGAAATGAGAGTTAAATTTGCCCGTCCAGACACCTCCAGCTAGTCTCTCATTGGTTCTCGCTATTCCTGTTCATCTTCCGCAGAAATTGCAAACTGGGCCAAACAGGAGGTTAAAGGGACTGACTCTCCAAGTCGGGAGAGTGTTAGTAAAGCGTCTGGAATGTTGCACCCGAGTACCAGGGTACGAAAACTGAGACATATTTGAACACGTCTCCCGATCACATGGTTGATCATACTCTAGGTTCCACATGCATGTTTTAGCTGAAGGAAGAATACCTTAAACCTGGGTAGTTGAAACCCGTGGAATGGGTACCATGCAATATGACTTCAAAGGGTCTTCATTTGCTCACCGAACCTCTCCAATCCTATCACTGCTGCGTTTATGTCCCTGTACACATGCTTGATTCTCTTTCGGAGACATAGCAATCCATAGGTTTTAAGATACTTAAGAGTCAGGTACATTCTTAGGCGTTTAATATGCGGTGTTGAGTCCATTTCGTTGAGCAAGGAGTAGCTCTTGTCTATTCCATATTTGGCTTAAGGAACTTTATCTGTGCTCATTTCAATCTCTGGTTTTATGCAGCACCCCAACTCACCTTTACCCTTAAACAAGCATAAGTTGGTTTTCTAAATTTGAGACCCTGTTCTGTTCTGTAATTCAGTTCCTGTGTAGCCAAGTTTACATTCCGTGTATTACTGATATCTTATGATGTTTCTTTCTCTGTGTGACTTATTTCAGTTAGAATCATCGTACCTGAATCCACTCATTGTGCTGCTACGGGCCTGATGACATAGATTTCACTGCTGAGTGATACTGCATTGTACGTAAGTACCACAAGTTCTTTATCCATTTTTCACTTTCTGTGATATTGAACTTGTACGGTAAACGAGGTTCTTGTAAACAGAGGCGTCCCAAACATTGGGGTGGCTGTGTCTTTTTGATTTTAATTTCCCTAAGCTATAGGACCATAAGTGGAAGTGCCCTAGGCTCTGTTGCTTTGTTTTTTAGATGTTTCAGGAAACACCATACACTTCTCCCGAGTGTCTGTTGGCAGTTTACATCCCGCCCATCAGCATAACAAGGCTCCCAGTTCTCCATGGCCTGTCCTACCTTTCTGGATTTTACACTTTTTTCAGATGGCCCTTTTGACCAGGGGGAAGTGAGACTTCATTGTAGTGCAGATTTCCTTTGCAAGCTTGCTTGGTTGGCCAAAAAGGGCGTATGCGTTCTTTCCTGAATATATTCAGGAAAAAACGCATACGCCCTTTTTGGCCAAGTGCATCATTGTGGACGTTCTGCCTCTTTTCCTATGCTTTCAATGCAATTCCAGTCTACCTCCTGAAATCGGTTTCCTGCAATTCTGCCCTGCTTTCAAGTCCTCTTGGCAGCCTTACTTCAGTATATTTTTGGACGATAGTTGTCATTTATAACTCTGCAGGTTTGTGAATTACAGTGCCCCTGAGCTCCTTTCTTCAACTCGTTTTCTTGTGAGCTGGCCGCAACACCGCAGGATGGCTTCAGGCCCTAATCTGGTTCCAGCACGGCACGCTGAGCCTTTGGTTATTTCCTCTTCCTGGTGGGAAATGAGAGTTAAATTTGCCCGTCCAGACACCTCCAGCTAGTCTCTCATTGGTTCTCGCTATTCCTGTTCATCTTCCGCAGAAATTGCAAACTGGGCCAAACAGGAGGTTAAAGGGACTGACTCTCCAAGTCGGGAGAGTGTTAGTAAAGCGTCTGGAATGTTGCACCCGAGTACCAGGGTACGAAAACTGAGACATATTTGAACACGTCTCCCGATTACATGGTTGATCATACTCTAGGTTCCACATGCATGTTTTAGCTGAAGGAAGAATACCTTAAACCTGGGTAGTTGAAACCCGTGGAATGGATACCATGCAATATGACTTCAAAGGGTCTTCATTTGCTCACCGAACCTCTCCAATCCTATCACTGCTGCGTTTATGTCCCTGTACACATGCTTGATTCTCTTTCGGAGACATAGCAATCCATACGTTTTAAGATACTTAAGAGTCAGGTACATTCTTAGGCGTTTAATATGCGGTGTTGAGTCCATTTCGTTGAGCAAGGAGTAGCTCTTGTCTATTCCATATTTGGCTTAAGGAACTTTATCTGTGCTCATTTCAATCTCTGGTTTTATGCAGCACCCCAACTCACCTTTACCCTTAAACAAGCATAAGTTGGTTTTCTAAATTTGAGACCCTGTTCTGTTCTGTAATTCAGTTCCTGTGTAGCCAAGTTGACATTCCGTGTATTACTGATATCTTATGATGTTTCTTTTTCTGTGTGACTTATTTCAGTTAGAATCATCGTACCTGAATCCACTCATTGTGCTGCTACGGGCCTGATGACATAGATTTCACTGCTGAGTGATACTGCATTGTACGTAAGTACCACAAGTTCTTTATCCATTTTTCACTTTCTGTGATATTGAACTTGTACGGTAAACGAGGTTCTTGTAAACAGAGGCGTCCCAAACATTGGGGTGGCTGTGTCTTTTTGATTTTAATTTCCCTAAGCTATAGGACCATAAGTGGAAGTGCCCTAGGCTCTGTTGCTTTGTTTTTTAGATGTTTCAGGAAACACCATACACTTCTCCCGAGTGTCTGTTGGCAGTTTACATCCCGCCCATCAGCATAACAAGGCTCCCAGTTCTCCATGGCCTGTCCTGCCTTTCTGGATTTTACACTTTTTTCAGATGGCCCTTTTGACCGGGGGGAAGTGAGACTTCATTGTAGTGCAGATTTCCTTTGCAAGCTTGCTTGGTTGGCCAAAAAGGGCGTATGCGTTTTTTCCTGAATATATTCAGGAAAAAACGCATACGCCCTTTTTGGCCAAGTGCATCATTGTGGACGTTCTGCCTCTTTTCCTATGCTTTCAATGCAATTCCAGTCTACCTCCTGAAATCGGTTTCCTGCAATTCTGCCCCGCTTTCAAGTCCTCTTGGCAGCCTTACTTCAGTATATTTTTGGACGATAGTTGTCATTTATAACTCTGCAGGTTTGTGAATTACAGTGCCCCTGAGCTCCTTTCTTCAACTCGTTTTCTTGTGAGCTGGCCGCAACACCGCAGGATGGCTTCAGGCCCTAATCTGGTTCCGGCACGGCACGCTGAGCCTTTGGTTATTTCCTCTTCCTGGTGGGAAATGAGAGTTAAATTTGCCCGTCCAGACACCTCCAGCTAGTCTCTCATTGGTTCTCGCTATTCCTGTTCATCTTCCGCAGAAATTGCAAACTGGGCCAAACAGGAGGTTAAAGGGACTGACTCTCCAAGTCGGGAGAGTGTTAGTAAAGCGTCTGGAATGTTGCACCCGAGTACCAGGGTACGAAAACTGAGACATATTTGAACACGTCTCCCGATCACATGGTTGATCATACTCTAGGTTCCACATGCATGTTTTAGCTGAAGGAAGAATACCTTAAACCTGGGTAGTTGAAACCCGTGGAATGGGTACCATGCAATATGACTTCAAAGGGTCTTCATTTGCTCACCGAACCTCTCCAATCCTATCACTGCTGCGTTTATGTCCCTGTACACATGCTTGATTCTCTTTCGGAGACATAGCAATCCATAGGTTTTAAGATACTTAAGAGTCAGGTACATTCTTAGGCGTTTAATATGCGGTGTTGAGTCCATTTCGTTGAGCAAGGAGTAGCTCTTGTCTATTCCATATTTGGCTTAAGGAACTTTATCTGTGCTCATTTCAATCTCTGGTTTTATGCAGCACCCCAACTCACCTTTACCCTTAAACAAGCATAAGTTGGTTTTCTAAATTTGAGACCCTGTTCTGTTCTGTAATTCAGTTCCTGTGTAGCCAAGTTGACATTCCGTGTATTACTGATATCTTATGATGTTTCTTTTTCTGTGTGACTTATTTCAGTTAGAATCATCGTACCTGAATCCACTCATTGTGCTGCTACGGGCCTGATGGCATAGATTTCACTGCTGAGTGATACTGCATTGTACGTAAGTACCACAAGTTCTTTATCCATTTTTCACTTTCTGTGATATTGAACTTGTACGGTAAACGAGGTTCTTGTAAACAGAGGCGTCCCAAACATTGGGGTGGCTGTATCTTTTTGATTTTAATTTCCCTAAGCTATAGGACCATAAGTGGAAGTGCCCTAGGCTCTGTTGCTTTGTTTTTTAGATGTTTCAGGAAACACCATACACTTCTCCCGAGTGTCTGTTGGCAGTTTACATCCCGCCCATCAGCATAACAAGGCTCCCAGTTCTCCATGGCCTGTCCTGCCTTTCTGGATTTTATACTTTTTTCAGATGGCCCTTTTGACCGGGGTGGGGGGAGTGAGACTTCATTGTAGTGCAGATTTCCTTTGCAAGCTTGCTTGGTTGGCCAAAAAGTGCGTATGCGTTTTTTCCTGAATATATTCAGGAAAAAACGCATACGCCCTTTTTGGCCAAGTGCATCATTGTGGACGTTCTGCCTCTTTTCCTATGCTTTCAATGCAATTCCAGCCTACCTCCTGAAATCGGTTTCCTGCAATTCTGCCCCGCTTTCAAGTCCTCTTGGCAGCCTTACTTCAGTATATTTTTGGACGATAGTTGTCATTTATAACTCTGCAGGTTTGTGAATTACAGTGCCCCTGAGCTCCTTTCTTCAACTCGTTTTCTTGTGAGCTGGCCGCAACACCGCAGGATGGCTTCAGGCCCTAATCTGGTTCCGGCACGGCACGCTGAGCCTTTGGTTATTTCCTCTTCCTGGTGGGAAATGAGAGTTAAATTTGCCCGTCCAGACACCTCCAGCTAGTCTCTCATTGGTTCTCGCTATTCCTGTTCATCTTCCGCAGAAATTGCAAACTGGGCCAAACAGGAGGTTAAAGGGACTGACTCTCCAAGTCGGGAGAGTGTTAGTAAAGCATCTGGAATGTTGCACCCGAGTACCAGGGTACGAAAACTGAGACATATTTGAACACGTCTCCCGATCACATGGTTGATCATACTCTAGGTTCCACATGCATGTTTTAGCTGAAGGAAGAATACCTTAAACCTGGGTAGTTGAAACCCGTGGAATGGGTACCATGCAATATGACTTCAAAGGGTCTTCATTTGCTCACCGAACCTCTCCAATCCTATCACTGCTGCGTTTATGTCCCTGTACACATGCTTGATTCTCTTTCGGAGACATAGCAATCCATAGGTTTTAAGATACTTAAGAGTCAGGTACATTCTTAGGCGTTTAATATGCGGTGTTGAGTCCATTTCGTTGAGCAAGGAGTAGCTCTTGTCTATTCCATATTTGGCTTAAGGAACTTTATCTGTGCTCATTTCAATCTCTGGTTTTATGCAGCACCCCAACTCACCTTTACCCTTAAACAAGCATAAGTTGGTTTTCTAAATTTGAGACCCTGTTCTGTTCTGTAATTCAGTTCCTGTGTAGCCAAGTTTACATTCCGTGTATTACTGATATCTTATGATGTTTCTTTTTCTGTGTGACTTATTTCAGTTAGAATCATCGTACCTGAATCCACTCATTGTGCTGCTACGGGCCTGATGGCATAGATTTCACTGCTGAGTGATACTGCATTGTACGTAAGTACCACAAGTTCTTTATCCATTTTTCACTTTCTGTGATATTGAACTTGTACGGTAAACGAGGTTCTTGTAAACAGAGGCGTCCCAAACATTGGGGTGGCTGTATCTTTTTGATTTTAATTTCCCTAAGCTATAGGACCATAAGTGGAAGTGCCCTAGGCTCTGTTGCTTTGTTTTTTAGATGTTTCAGGAAACACCATACACTTCTCCCGAGTGTCTGTTGGCAGTTTACATCCCGCCCATCAGCATAACAAGGCTCCCAGTTCTCCATGGCCTGTCCTGCCTTTCTGGATTTTATACTTTTTTCAGATGGCCCTTTTGACCGGGGTGGGGGGAGTGAGACTTCATTGTAGTGCAGATTTCCTTTGCAAGCTTGCTTGGTTGGCCAAAAAGTGCGTATGCGTTTTTTCCTGAATATATTCAGGAAAAAACGCATACGCCCTTTTTGGCCAAGTGCATCATTGTGGACGTTCTGCCTCTTTTCCTATGCTTTCAATGCAATTCCAGCCTACCTCCTGAAATCGGTTTCCTGCAATTCTGCCCCGCTTTCAAGTCCTCTTGGCAGCCTTACTTCAGTATATTTTTGGACGATAGTTGTCATTTATAACTCTGCAGGTTTGTGAATTACAGTGCCCCTGAGCTCCTTTCTTCAACTCGTTTTCTTGTGAGCTGGCCGCAACACCGCAGGATGGCTTCAGGCCCTAATCTGGTTCCGGCACGGCACGCTGAGCCTTTGGTTATTTCCTCTTCCTGGTGGGAAATGAGAGTTAAATTTGCCCGTCCAGACACCTCCAGCTAGTCTCTCATTGGTTCTCGCTATTCCTGTTCATCTTCCGCAGAAATTGCAAACTGGGCCAAACAGGAGGTTAAAGGGACTGACTCTCCAAGTCGGGAGAGTGTTAGTAAAGCGTCTGGAATGTTGCACCCGAGTACCAGGGTACGAAAACTGAGACATATTTGAACACGTCTCCCGATCACATGGTTGATCATACTCTAGGTTCCACATGCATGTTTTAGCTGAAGGAAGAATACCTTAAACCTGGGTAGTTGAAACCCGTGGAATGGGTACCATGCAATATGACTTCAAAGGGTCTTCATTTGCTCACCGAACCTCTCCAATCCTATCACTGCTGCGTTTATGTCCCTGTACACATGCTTGATTCTCTTTCGGAGACATAGCAATCCATAGGTTTTAAGATACTTAAGAGTCAGGTACATTCTTAGGCGTTTAATATGCGGTGTTGAGTCCATTTCGTTGAGCAAGGAGTAGCTCTTGTCTATTCCATATTTGGCTTAAGGAACTTTATCTGTGCTCATTTCAATCTCTGGTTTTATGCAGCACCCCAACTCACCTTTACCCTTAAACAAGCATAAGTTGGTTTTCTAAATTTGAGACCCTGTTCTGTTCTGTAATTCAGTTCCTGTGTAGCCAAGTTTACATTCCGTGTATTACTGATATCTTATGATGTTTCTTTTTCTGTGTGACTTATTTCAGTTAGAATCATCGTACCTGAATCCACTCATTGTGCTGCTACGGGCCTGATGACATAGATTTCACTGCTGAGTGATACTGCATTGTACGTAAGTACCACAAGTTCTTTATCCATTTTTCACTTTCTGTGATATTGAACTTGTACGGTAAACGAGGTTCTTGTAAACAGAGGCGTCCCAAACATTGGGGTGGCTGTGTCTTTTTGATTTTAATTTCCCTAAGCTATAGGACCATAAGTGGAAGTGCCCTAGGCTCTGTTGCTTTGTTTTTTAGATGTTTCAGGAAACACCATACACTTCTCCCGAGTGTCTGTTGGCAGTTTACATCCCGCCCATCAGCATAACAAGGCTCCCAGTTCTCCATGGCCTGTCCTGCCTTTCTGGATTTTACACTTTTTTCAGATGGCCCTTTTGACCGGGGGGAAGTGAGACTTCATTGTAGTGCAGATTTCCTTTGCAAGCTTGCTTGGTTGGCCAAAAAGGGCGTATGCGTTCTTTCCTGAATATATTCAGGAAAATACGCATACGCCCTTTTTGGCCAAGTGCATCATTGTGGACGTTCTGCCTCTTTTCCTATGCTTTCAATGCAATTCCAGTCTACCTCCTGAAATCGGTTTCCTGCAATTCTGCCCCGCTTTCAAGTCCTCTTGGCAGCCTTACTTCAGTATATTTTTGGACGATAGCTGTCATTTATAACTCTGCAGGTTTGTGAATTACAGTGCCCCTGAGCTCCTTTCTTCAACTCGCTTTCTTGTGAGCTGGCCGCAACACCGCAGGATGGCTTCAGGCCCTAATCTGGTTCCGGCACGGCACGCTGAGCCTTTGGTTATTTCCTCTTCCTGGTGGGAAATGAGAGTTAAATTTGCCCGTCCAGACACCTCCAGCTAGTCTCTCATTGGTTCTCGCTATTCCTGTTCATCTTCCGCAGAAATTGCAAACTGGGCCAAACAGGAGGTTAAAGGGACTGACTCTCCAAGTGGGGAGAGTGTTAGTAAAGCGTCTGGAATGTTGCACCCGAGTACCAGGGTACGAAAACTGAGACATATTTGAACACGTCTCCCGATCACATGGTTGATCATACTCTAGGTTCCACATGCATGTTTTAGCTGAAGGAAGAATACCTTAAACCTGGGTAGTTGAAACCCGTGGAATGGGTACCATGCAATATGAATTCAAAGGGTCTTCATTTGCTCACCGAACCTCTCCAATCCTATCACTGCTGCGTTTATGTCCCTGTACACATGCTTGATTCTCTTTCGGAGACATAGCAATCCATAGGTTTTAAGATACTTAAGAGTCAGGTACATTCTTAGGCGTTTAATATGCGGTGTTGAGTCCATTTCGTTGAGCAAGGAGTAGCTCTTGTCTATTCCATATTTGGCTTAAGGAACTTTATCTGTGCTCATTTCAATCTCTGGTTTTATGCAGCACCCCAACTCACCTTTACCCTTAAACAAGCATAAGTTGGTTTTCTAAATTTGAGACCCTGTTCTGTTCTGTAATTCAGTTCCTGTGTAGCCAAGTTTACATTCCGTGTATTACTGATATCTTATGATGTTTCTTTTTCTGTGTGACTTATTTCAGTTAGAATCATCGTACCTGAATCCACTCATTGTGCTGCTACGGGCCTGATGACATAGATTTCACTGCTGAGTGATACTGCATTGTACGTAAGTACCACAAGTTCTTTATCCATTTTTCACTTTCTGTGATATTGAACTTGTACGGTAAACGAGGTTCTTGTAAACAGAGGCGTCCCAAACATTGGGGTGGCTGTGTCTTTTTGATTTTAATTTCCCTAAGCTATAGGACCATAAGTGGAAGTGCCCTAGGCTCTGTTGCTTTGTTTTTTAGATGTTTCAGGAAACACCATACACTTCTCCCGAGTGTCTGTTGGCAATTTACATCCCGCCCATCAGCATAACAAGGCTCCCAGTTCTCCATGGCCTGTCCTGCCTTTCTGGATTTTACACTTTTTTCAGATGGCCCTTTTGACCGGGGGGAAGTGAGACTTCATTGTAGTGCAGATTTCCTTTGCAAGCTTGCTTGGTTGGCCAAAAAGGGCGTATGCGTTTTTTCCTGAATATATTCAGGAAAAAACGCATACGCCCTTTTTGGCCAAGTGCATCATTGTGGACGTTCTGCCTCTTTTCCTATGCTTTCAATGCAATTCCAGTCTACCTCCTGAAATCGGTTTCCTGCAATTCTGCCCCGCTTTCAAGTCCTCTTGGCAGCCTTACTTCAGTATATTTTTGGACGATAGCTGTCATTTATAACTCTGCAGGTTTGTGAATTACAGTGCCCCTGAGCTCCTTTCTTCAACTCGCTTTCTTGTGAGCTGGCCGCAACACCGCAGGATGGCTTCAGGCCCTAATCTGGTTCCGGCACGGCACGCTGAGCCTTTGGTTATTTCCTCTTCCTGGTGGGAAATGAGAGTTAAATTTGCCCGTCCAGACACCTCCAGCTAGTCTCTCATTGGTTCTCGCTATTCCTGTTCATCTTCCGCAGAAATTGCAAACTGGGCCAAACAGGAGGTTAAAGGGACTGACTCTCCAAGTCGGGAGAGTGTTAGTAAAGCGTCTGGAATGTTGCACCCGAGTACCAGGGTACGAAAACTGAGACATATTTGAACACGTCTCCCGATCACATGGTTGATCATACTCTAGGTTCCACATGCATGTTTTAGCTGAAGGAAGAATACCTTAAACCTGGGTAGTTGAAACCCGTGGAATGGGTACCATGCAATATGACTTCAAAGGGTCTTCATTTGCTCACCGAACCTCTCCAATCCTATCACTGCTGCGTTTATGTCCCTGTACACATGCTTGATTCTCTTTCGGAGACATAGCAATCCATAGGTTTTAAGATACTTAAGAGTCAGGTACATTCTTAGGCGTTTAATATGCGGTGTTGAGTCCATTTCGTTGAGCAAGGAGTAGCTCTTGTCTATTCCATATTTGGCTTAAGGAACTTTATCTGTGCTCATTTCAATCTCTGGTTTTATGCAGCACCCCAACTCACCTTTACCCTTAAACAAGCATAAGTTGGTTTTCTAAATTTGAGACCCTGTTCTGTTCTGTAATTCAGTTCCTGTGTAGCCAAGTTTACATTCCGTGTATTACTGATATCTTATGATGTTTCTTTTTCTGTGTGACTTATTTCAGTTAGAATCATCGTACCTGAATCCACTCATTGTGCTGCTACGGGCCTGATGACATAGATTTCACTGCTGAGTGATACTGCATTGTACGTAAGTACCACAAGTTCTTTATCCATTTTTCACTTTCTGTGATATTGAACTTGTACGGTAAACGAGGTTCTTGTAAACAGAGGCGTCCCAAACATTGGGGTGGCTGTGTCTTTTTGATTTTAATTTCCCTAAGCTATAGGACCATAAGTGGAAGTGCCCTAGGCTCTGTTGCTTTGTTTTTTAGATGTTTCAGGAAACACCATACACTTCTCCCGAGTGTCTGTTGGCAGTTTACATCCCGCCCATCAGCATAACAAGGCTCCCAGTTCTCCATGGCCTGTCCTGCCTTTCTGGATTTTACACTTTTTTCAGATGGCCCTTTTGACCGGGGGGAAGTGAGACTTCATTGTAGTGCAGATTTCCTTTGCAAGCTTGCTTGGTTGGCCAAAAAGGGCGTATGCGTTTTTTCCTGAATATATTCAGGAAAAAACGCATACGCCCTTTTTGGCCAAGTGCATCATTGTGGACGTTCTGCCTCTTTTCCTATGCTTTCAATGCAATTCCAGTCTACCTCCTGAAATCGGTTTCCTGCAATTCTGCCCCGCTTTCAAGTCCTCTTGGCAGCCTTACTTCAGTATATTTTTGGACGATAGCTGTCATTTATAACTCTGCAGGTTTGTGAATTACAGTGCCCCTGAGCTCCTTTCTTCAACTCGCTTTCTTGTGAGCTGGCCGCAACACCGCAGGATGGCTTCAGGCCCTAATCTGGTTCCGGCACGGCACGCTGAGCCTTTGGTTATTTCCTCTTCCTGGTGGGAAATGAGAGTTAAATTTGCCCGTCCAGACACCTCCAGCTAGTCTCTCATTGGTTCTCGCTATTCCTGTTCATCTTCCGCAGAAATTGCAAACTGGGCCAAACAGGAGGTTAAAGGGACTGACTCTCCAAGTCGGGAGAGTGTTAGTAAAGCGTCTGGAATGTTGCACCCGAGTACCAGGGTACGAAAACTGAGACATATTTGAACACGTCTCCCGATCACATGGTTGATCATACTCTAGGTTCCACATGCATGTTTTAGCTGAAGGAAGAATACCTTAAACCTGGGTAGTTGAAACCCGTGGAATGGGTACCATGCAATATGACTTCAAAGGGTCTTCATTTGCTCACCGAACCTCTCCAATCCTATCACTGCTGCGTTTATGTCCCTGTACACATGCTTGATTCTCTTTCGGAGACATAGCAATCCATAGGTTTTAAGATACTTAAGAGTCAGGTACATTCTTAGGCGTTTAATATGCGGTGTTGAGTCCATTTCGTTGAGCAAGGAGTAGCTCTTGTCTATTCCATATTTGGCTTAAGGAACTTTATCTGTGCTCATTTCAATCTCTGGTTTTATGCAGCACCCCAACTCACCTTTACCCTTAAACAAGCATAAGTTGGTTTTCTAAATTTGAGACCCTGTTCTGTTCTGTAATTCAGTTCCTGTGTAGCCAAGTTTACATTCCGTGTATTACTGATATCTTATGATGTTTCTTTTTCTGTGTGACTTATTTCAGTTAGAATCATCGTACCTGAATCCACTCATTGTGCTGCTACGGGCCTGATGACATAGATTTCACTGCTGAGTGATACTGCATTGTACGTAAGTACCACAAGTTCTTTATCCATTTTTCACTTTCTGTGATATTGAACTTGTACGGTAAACGAGGTTCTTGTAAACAGAGGCGTCCCAAACATTGGGGTGGCTGTGTCTTTTTGATTTTAATTTCCCTAAGCTATAGGACCATAAGTGGAAGTGCCCTAGGCTCTGTTGCTTTGTTTTTTAGATGTTTCAGGAAACACCATACACTTCTCCCGAGTGTCTGTTGGCAATTTACATCCCGCCCATCAGCATAACAAGGCTCCCAGTTCTCCATGGCCTGTCCTGCCTTTCTGGATTTTACACTTTTTTCAGATGGCCCTTTTGACCGGGGGGAAGTGAGACTTCATTGTAGTGCAGATTTCCTTTGCAAGCTTGCTTGGTTGGCCAAAAAGGGCGTATGCGTTTTTTCCTGAATATATTCAGGAAAAAACGCATACGCCCTTTTTGGCCAAGTGCATCATTGTGGACGTTCTGCCTCTTTTCCTATGCTTTCAATGCAATTCCAGTCTACCTCCTGAAATCGGTTTCCTGCAATTCTGCCCCGCTTTCATCCTCTTGGCAGCCTTACTTCAGTATATTTTTGGACGATAGCTGTCATTTATAACTCTGCAGGTTTGTGAATTACAGTGCCCCTGAGCTCCTTTCTTCAACTCGCTTTCTTGTGAGCTGGCCGCAACACCGCAGGATGGCTTCAGGCCCTAATCTGGTTCCGGCACGGCACGCTGAGCCTTTGGTTATTTCCTCTTCCTGGTGGGAAATGAGAGTTAAATTTGCCCGTCCAGACACCTCCAGCTAGTCTCTCATTGGTTCTCGCTATTCCTGTTCATCTTCCGCAGAAATTGCAAACTGGGCCAAACAGGAGGTTAAAGGGACTGACTCTCCAAGTCGGGAGAGTGTTAGTAAAGCGTCTGGAATGTTGCACCCGAGTACCAGGGTACGAAAACTGAGACATATTTGAACACGTCTCCCGATCACATGGTTGATCATACTCTAGGTTCCACATGCATGTTTTAGCTGAAGGAAGAATACCTTAAACCTGGGTAGTTGAAACCCGTGGAATGGGTACCATGCAATATGACTTCAAAGGGTCTTCATTTGCTCACCGAACCTCTCCAATCCTATCACTGCTGCGTTTATGTCCCTGTACACATGCTTGATTCTCTTTCGGAGACATAGCAATCCATAGGTTTTAAGATACTTAAGAGTCAGGTACATTCTTAGGCGTTTAATATGCGGTGTTGAGTCCATTTCGTTGAGCAAGGAGTAGCTCTTGTCTATTCCATATTTGGCTTAAGGAACTTTATCTGTGCTCATTTCAATCTCTGGTTTTATGCAGCACCCCAACTCACCTTTACCCTTAAACAAGCATAAGTTGGTTTTCTAAATTTGAGACCCTGTTCTGTTCTGTAATTCAGTTCCTGTGTAGCCAAGTTTACATTCCGTGTATTACTGATATCTTATGATGTTTCTTTTTCTGTGTGACTTATTTCAGTTAGAATCATCGTACCTGAATCCACTCATTGTGCTGCTACGGGCCTGATGACATAGATTTCACTGCTGAGTGATACTGCATTGTACGTAAGTACCACAAGTTCTTTATCCATTTTTCACTTTCTGTGATATTGAACTTGTACGGTAAACGAGGTTCTTGTAAACAGAGGCGTCCCAAACATTGGGGTGGCTGTGTCTTTTTGATTTTAATTTCCCTAAGCTATAGGACCATAAGTGGAAGTGCCCTAGGCTCTGTTGCTTTGTTTTTTAGATGTTTCAGGAAACACCATACACTTCTCCCGAGTGTCTGTTGGCAGTTTACATCCCGCCCATCAGCATAACAAGGCTCCCAGTTCTCCATGGCCTGTCCTGCCTTTCTGGATTTTACACTTTTTTCAGATGGCCCTTTTGACCGGGGGGAAGTGAGACTTCATTGTAGTGCAGATTTCCTTTGCAAGCTTGCTTGGTTGGCCAAAAAGGGCGTATGCGTTTTTTCCTGAATATATTCAGGAAAAAACGCATACGCCCTTTTTGGCCAAGTGCATCATTGTGGACGTTCTGCCTCTTTTCCTATGCTTTCAATGCAATTCCAGTCTACCTCCTGAAATCGGTTTCCTGCAATTCTGCCCCCGCTTTCAAGTCCTCTTGGCAGCCTTACTTCAGTATATTTTTGGACGATAGCTGTCATTTATAACTCTGCAGGTTTGTGAATTACAGTGCCCCTGAGCTCCTTTCTTCAACTCGCTTTCTTGTGAGCTGGCCGCAACACCGCAGGATGGCTTCAGGCCCTAATCTGGTTCCGGCACGGCACGCTGAGCCTTTGGTTATTTCCTCTTCCTGGTGGGAAATGAGAGTTAAATTTGCCCGTCCAGACACCTCCAGCTAGTCTCTCATTGGTTCTCGCTATTCCTGTTCATCTTCCGCAGAAATTGCAAACTGGGCCAAACAGGAGGTTAAAGGGACTGACTCTCCAAGTCGGGAGAGTGTTAGTAAAGCGTCTGGAATGTTGCACCCGAGTACCAGGGTACGAAAACTGAGACATATTTGAACACGTCTCCCGATCACATGGTTGATCATACTCTAGGTTCCACATGCATGTTTTAGCTGAAGGAAGAATACCTTAAACCTGGGTAGTTGAAACCCGTGGAATGGGTACCATGCAATATGACTTCAAAGGGTCTTCATTTGCTCACCGAACCTCTCCAATCCTATCACTGCTGCGTTTATGTCCCTGTACACATGCTTGATTCTCTTTCGGAGACATAGCAATCCATAGGTTTTAAGATACTTAAGAGTCAGGTACATTCTTAGGCGTTTAATATGCGGTGTTGAGTCCATTTCGTTGAGCAAGGAGTAGCTCTTGTCTATTCCATATTTGGCTTAAGGAACTTTATCTGTGCTCATTTCAATCTCTGGTTTTATGCAGCACCCCAACTCACCTTTACCCTTAAACAAGCATAAGTTGGTTTTCTAAATTTGAGACCCTGTTCTGTTCTGTAATTCAGTTCCTGTGTAGCCAAGTTTACATTCCGTGTATTACTGATATCTTATGATGTTTCTTTTTCTGTGTGACTTATTTCAGTTAGAATCATCGTACCTGAATCCACTCATTGTGCTGCTACGGGCCTGATGACATAGATTTCACTGCTGAGTGATACTGCATTGTACGTAAGTACCACAAGTTCTTTATCCATTTTTCACTTTCTGTGATATTGAACTTGTACGGTAAACGAGGTTCTTGTAAACAGAGGCGTCCCAAACATTGGGGTGGCTGTGTCTTTTTGATTTTAATTTCCTAAGCTATAGGACCATAAGTGGAAGTGCCCTAGGCTCTGTTGCTTTGTTTTTTAGATGTTTCAGGAAACACCATACACTTCTCCCGAGTGTCTGTTGGCAGTTTACATCCCGCCCATCAGCATAACAAGGCTCCCAGTTCTCCATGGCCTGTCCTGCCTTTCTGGATTTTACACTTTTTTCAGATGGCCCTTTTGACCGGGGGGAAGTGAGACTTCATTGTAGTGCAGATTTCCTTTGCAAGCTTGCTTGGTTGGCCAAAAAGGGCGTATGCGTTTTTTCCTGAATATATTCAGGAAAAAACGCATACGCCCTTTTTGGCCAAGTGCATCATTGTGGACGTTCTGCCTCTTTTCCTATGCTTTCAATGCAATTCCAGTCTACCTCCTGAAATCGGTTTCCTGCAATTCTGCCCCGCTTTCAAGTCCTCTTGGCAGCCTTACTTCAGTATATTTTTGGACGATAGCTGTCATTTATAACTCTGCAGGTTTGTGAATTACAGTGCCCCTGAGCTCCTTTCTTCAACTCGCTTTCTTGTGAGCTGGCCGCAACACCGCAGGATGGCTTCAGGCCCTAATCTGGTTCCGGCACGGCACGCTGAGCCTTTGGTTATTTCCTCTTCCTGGTGGGAAATGAGAGTTAAATTTGCCCGTCCAGACACCTCCAGCTAGTCTCTCATTGGTTCTCGCTATTCCTGTTCATCTTCCGCAGAAATTGCAAACTGGGCCAAACAGGAGGTTAAAGGGACTGACTCTCCAAGTCGGGAGAGTGTTAGTAAAGCGTCTGGAATGTTGCACCCGAGTACCAGGGTACGAAAACTGAGACATATTTGAACACGTCTCCCGATCACATGGTTGATCATACTCTAGGTTCCACATGCATGTTTTAGCTGAAGGAAGAATACCTTAAACCTGGGTAGTTGAAACCCGTGGAATGGGTACCATGCAATATGACTTCAAAGGGTCTTCATTTGCTCACCGAACCTCTCCAATCCTATCACTGCTGCGTTTATGTCCCTGTACACATGCTTGATTCTCTTTCGGAGACATAGCAATCCATAGGTTTTAAGATACTTAAGAGTCAGGTACATTCTTAGGCGTTTAATATGCGGTGTTGAGTCCATTTCGTTGAGCAAGGAGTAGCTCTTGTCTATTCCATATTTGGCTTAAGGAACTTTATCTGTGCTCATTTCAATCTCTGGTTTTATGCAGCACCCCAACTCACCTTTACCCTTAAACAAGCATAAGTTGGTTTTCTAAATTTGAGACCCTGTTCTGTTCTGTAATTCAGTTCCTGTGTAGCCAAGTTTACATTCCGTGTATTACTGATATCTTATGATGTTTCTTTTTCTGTGTGACTTATTTCAGTTAGAATCATCGTACCTGAATCCACTCATTGTGCTGCTACGGGCCTGATGACATAGATTTCACTGCTGAGTGATACTGCATTGTACGTAAGTACCACAAGTTCTTTATCCATTTTTCACTTTCTGTGATATTGAACTTGTACGGTAAACGAGGTTCTTGTAAACAGAGGCGTCCCAAACATTGGGGTGGCTGTGTCTTTTTGATTTTAATTTCCCTAAGCTATAGGACCATAAGTGGAAGTGCCCTAGGCTCTGTTGCTTTGTTTTTTAGATGTTTCAGGAAACACCATACACTTCTCCCGAGTGTCTGTTGGCAGTTTACATCCCGCCCATCAGCATAACAAGGCTCCCAGTTCTCCATGGCCTGTCCTGCCTTTCTGGATTTTACACTTTTTTCAGATGGCCCTTTTGACCGGGGGGAAGTGAGACTTCATTGTAGTGCAGATTTCCTTTGCAAGCTTGCTTGGTTGGCCAAAAAGGGCGTATGCGTTTTTTCCTGAATATATTCAGGAAAAAACGCATACGCCCTTTTTGGCCAAGTGCATCATTGTGGACGTTCTGCCTCTTTTCCTATGCTTTCAATGCAATTCCAGTCTACCTCCTGAAATCGGTTTCCTGCAATTCTGCCCCGCTTTCAAGTCCTCTTGCAGCCTTACTTCAGTATATTTTTGGACGATAGCTGTCATTTATAACTCTGCAGGTTTGTGAATTACAGTGCCCCTGAGCTCCTTTCTTCAACTCGCTTTCTTGTGAGCTGGCCGCAACACCGCAGGATGGCTTCAGGCCCTAATCTGGTTCCGGCACGGCACGCTGAGCCTTTGGTTATTTCCTCTTCCTGGTGGGAAATGAGAGTTAAATTTGCCCGTCCAGACACCTCCAGCTAGTCTCTCATTGGTTCTCGCTATTCCTGTTCATCTTCCGCAGAAATTGCAAACTGGGCCAAACAGGAGGTTAAAGGGACTGACTCTCCAAGTCGGGAGAGTGTTAGTAAAGCGTCTGGAATGTTGCACCCGAGTACCAGGGTACGAAAACTGAGACATATTTGAACACGTCTCCCGATCACATGGTTGATCATACTCTAGGTTCCACATGCATGTTTTAGCTGAAGGAAGAATACCTTAAACCTGGGTAGTTGAAACCCGTGGAATGGGTACCATGCAATATGACTTCAAAGGGTCTTCATTTGCTCACCGAACCTCTCCAATCCTATCACTGCTGCGTTTATGTCCCTGTACACATGCTTGATTCTCTTTCGGAGACATAGCAATCCATAGGTTTTAAGATACTTAAGAGTCAGGTACATTCTTAGGCGTTTAATATGCGGTGTTGAGTCCATTTCGTTGAGCAAGGAGTAGCTCTTGTCTATTCCATATTTGGCTTAAGGAACTTTATCTGTGCTCATTTCAATCTCTGGTTTTATGCAGCACCCCAACTCACCTTTACCCTTAAACAAGCATAAGTTGGTTTTCTAAATTTGAGACCCTGTTCTGTTCTGTAATTCAGTTCCTGTGTAGCCAAGTTTACATTCCGTGTATTACTGATATCTTATGATGTTTCTTTTTCTGTGTGACTTATTTCAGTTAGAATCATCGTACCTGAATCCACTCATTGTGCTGCTACGGGCCTGATGACATAGATTTCACTGCTGAGTGATACTGCATTGTACGTAAGTACCACAAGTTCTTTATCCATTTTTCACTTTCTGTGATATTGAACTTGTACGGTAAACGAGGTTCTTGTAAACAGAGGCGTCCCAAACATTGGGGTGGCTGTGTCTTTTTGATTTTAATTTCCCTAAGCTATAGGACCATAAGTGGAAGTGCCCTAGGCTCTGTTGCTTTGTTTTTTAGATGTTTCAGGAAACACCATACACTTCTCCCGAGTGTCTGTTGGCAGTTTACATCCCGCCCATCAGCATAACAAGGCTCCCAGTTCTCCATGGCCTGTCCTGCCTTTCTGGATTTTACACTTTTTTCAGATGGCCCTTTTGACCGGGGGGAAGTGAGACTTCATTGTAGTGCAGATTTCCTTTGCAAGCTTGCTTGGTTGGCCAAAAAGGGCGTATGCGTTTTTTCCTGAATATATTCAGGAAAAAACGCATACGCCCTTTTTGGCCAAGTGCATCATTGTGGACGTTCTGCCTCTTTTCCTATGCTTTCAATGCAATTCCAGTCTACCTCCTGAAATCGGTTTCCTGCAATTCTGCCCCGCTTTCAAGTCCTCTTGGCAGCCTTACTTCAGTATATTTTTGGACGATAGCTGTCATTTATAACTCTGCAGGTTTGTGAATTACAGTGCCCCTGAGCTCCTTTCTTCAACTCGCTTTCTTGTGAGCTGGCCGCAACACCGCAGGATGGCTTCAGGCCCTAATCTGGTTCCGGCACGGCACGCTGAGCCTTTGGTTATTTCCTCTTCCTGGTGGGAAATGAGAGTTAAATTTGCCCGTCCAGACACCTCCAGCTAGTCTCTCATTGGTTCTCGCTATTCCTGTTCATCTTCCGCAGAAATTGCAAACTGGGCCAAACAGGAGGTTAAAGGGACTGACTCTCCAAGTCGGGAGAGTGTTAGTAAAGCGTCTGGAATGTTGCACCCGAGTACCAGGGTACGAAAACTGAGACATATTTGAACACGTCTCCCGATCACATGGTTGATCATACTCTAGGTTCCACATGCATGTTTTAGCTGAAGGAAGAATACCTTAAACCTGGGTAGTTGAAACCCGTGGAATGGGTACCATGCAATATGACTTCAAAGGGTCTTCATTTGCTCACCGAACCTCTCCAATCCTATCACTGCTGCGTTTATGTCCCTGTACACATGCTTGATTCTCTTTCGGAGACATAGCAATCCATAGGTTTTAAGATACTTAAGAGTCAGGTACATTCTTAGGCGTTTAATATGCGGTGTTGAGTCCATTTCGTTGAGCAAGGAGTAGCTCTTGTCTATTCCATATTTGGCTTAAGGAACTTTATCTGTGCTCATTTCAATCTCTGGTTTTATGCAGCACCCCAACTCACCTTTACCCTTAAACAAGCATAAGTTGGTTTTCTAAATTTGAGACCCTGTTCTGTTCTGTAATTCAGTTCCTGTGTAGCCAAGTTTACATTCCGTGTATTACTGATATCTTATGATGTTTCTTTTTCTGTGTGACTTATTTCAGTTAGAATCATCGTACCTGAATCCACTCATTGTGCTGCTACGGGCCTGATGACATAGATTTCACTGCTGAGTGATACTGCATTGTACGTAAGTACCACAAGTTCTTTATCCATTTTTCACTTTCTGTGATATTGAACTTGTACGGTAAACGAGGTTCTTGTAAACAGAGGCGTCCCAAACATTGGGGTGGCTGTGTCTTTTTGATTTTAATTTCCCTAAGCTATAGGACCATAAGTGGAAGTGCCCTAGGCTCTGTTGCTTTGTTTTTTAGATGTTTCAGGAAACACCATACACTTCTCCCGAGTGTCTGTTGGCAGTTTACATCCCGCCCATCAGCATAACAAGGCTCCCAGTTCTCCATGGCCTGTCCTGCCTTTCTGGATTTTACACTTTTTTCAGATGGCCCTTTTGACCGGGGGGAAGTGAGACTTCATTGTAGTGCAGATTTCCTTTGCAAGCTTGCTTGGTTGGCCAAAAAGGGCGTATGCGTTTTTTCCTGAATATATTCAGGAAAAAACGCATACGCCCTTTTTGGCCAAGTGCATCATTGTGGACGTTCTGCCTCTTTTCCTATGCTTTCAATGCAATTCCAGTCTACCTCCTGAAATCGGTTTCCTGCAATTCTGCCCCGCTTTCAAGTCCTCTTGGCAGCCTTACTTCAGTATATTTTTGGACGATAGCTGTCATTTATAACTCTGCAGGTTTGTGAATTACAGTGCCCCTGAGCTCCTTTCTTCAACTCGCTTTCTTGTGAGCTGGCCGCAACACCGCAGGATGGCTTCAGGCCCTAATCTGGTTCCGGCACGGCACGCTGAGCCTTTGGTTATTTCCTCTTCCTGGTGGGAAATGAGAGTTAAATTTGCCCGTCCAGACACCTCCAGCTAGTCTCTCATTGGTTCTCGCTATTCCTGTTCATCTTCCGCAGAAATTGCAAACTGGGCCAAACAGGAGGTTAAAGGGACTGACTCTCCAAGTCGGGAGAGTGTTAGTAAAGCGTCTGGAATGTTGCACCCGAGTACCAGGGTACGAAAACTGAGACATATTTGAACACGTCTCCCGATCACATGGTTGATCATACTCTAGGTTCCACATGCATGTTTTAGCTGAAGGAAGAATACCTTAAACCTGGGTAGTTGAAACCCGTGGAATGGGTACCATGCAATATGACTTCAAAGGGTCTTCATTTGCTCACCGAACCTCTCCAATCCTATCACTGCTGCGTTTATGTCCCTGTACACATGCTTGATTCTCTTTCGGAGACATAGCAATCCATAGGTTTTAAGATACTTAAGAGTCAGGTACATTCTTAGGCGTTTAATATGCGGTGTTGAGTCCATTTCGTTGAGCAAGGAGTAGCTCTTGTCTATTCCATATTTGGCTTAAGGAACTTTATCTGTGCTCATTTCAATCTCTGGTTTTATGCAGCACCCCAACTCACCTTTACCCTTAAACAAGCATAAGTTGGTTTTCTAAATTTGAGACCCTGTTCTGTTCTGTAATTCAGTTCCTGTGTAGCCAAGTTTACATTCCGTGTATTACTGATATCTTATGATGTTTCTTTTTCTGTGTGACTTATTTCAGTTAGAATCATCGTACCTGAATCCACTCATTGTGCTGCTACGGGCCTGATGACATAGATTTCACTGCTGAGTGATACTGCATTGTACGTAAGTACCACAAGTTCTTTATCCATTTTTCACTTTCTGTGATATTGAACTTGTACGGTAAACGAGGTTCTTGTAAACAGAGGCGTC